>NC_039243.1:31364291-31499291 GCF_003368295.1 Carassius auratus
CCAGGACATGGATGGAAAGATTACGTGAGTTAATTGGTTATCTGGGCTTTGATATGAGGTATGTGAGATACAGATGGGGTAATGGAAACTGTACTCACCATTGGGCGAGGCGGACGGACTGGGCAGGCGTGGATCAGGTGAGTGGCCTCGCCACAGTATAAACACAGCCGCAGCTGGAGCGGCGTCTCCGTTCAGAGGCATCTAGGCGGTAGAGTCGGTGATCATGGGCTCCTCCTGGTTTCGTTGAGGCGAGGGCGTTCTGGCTGATGGAGAGATGGTATATGAAGCCGGGGAGGCACAAGCCGAGAGGTGCTGAGCAACATTATAGTTTTTCTGATGAATGTCTCGAGATTGACATTATCGTCGTAAATGACCCATTTTGCTTTCTGATCTGGGGCTTTAAACCTTTACGGTATGCAGCTAGCAGGGCAGTTTGTTCCCAACCACTGGTGGCGGCTAATGTCCGGAAACGGAGAGTGTAGTCGTGAACTTCCGTGGCTCCCTGGCGGAGATTAAGAGTTCATCATGGTTGAAAGAGGAGTTAGAGCCATCCCGAACACTTCCTGGAGGTGGGTGGTGAAGGCATCGAATGAGGATAGAACCGACTCTGGGAGTTCCCAAGGCCCTCCGCCCATTGTAGCGCTCGTCGGTGAGGAGAGAGATCACAAAGGCGACCTTTGGTGGCCTCATTGGGGAATTTACTGGTATTCGCGTTGACGAACCAGTGAGCACTGCAGTATAAACCTCACCTGCAGCCCACTCGGTTCACCCCGCATAGCACGCGTGGACGTGCAAGGGGCGTGCTGTTGGTGTGGTAGCACTAGTTTCGGTGGTGGTGAAACTGACTGTAATACTTGGCGGAGAGCAGTCACCATTTCGGTGAACGGGTCCGAAGCCGCTCCCTGAGCAGCAGCGTTAACATCCATGGGAGATATGAACTTCTGTTTTCCGGGCTGGAATCCTGTCACATCCACACAAGGAGAGGAGAAGACGGGTAAGTACTTTCGTGAAGCTTTATTAACATGGGATTTCAACAGAGCTGGTAAGTGTGGTCACAGACGGTGATCTTCAAGCACTGATCAATAGGTGAGTTCAAGTACAAAGCTAGGCCTGACAACAAAGAGTCACTTCCCTTATCGCTGTATCTGAATCTCCACAGAGTCACAATACGGTCCACAAGAAGCAGGCAGAAGATCCACAAAAGAGCGTCCATGTAATCTTGGATTCCAGCCAGGTGAGTGAATGAGTGAGGTGAGTATTTAAAGGTGTGGTGATTGCTGGTGCAGGTGCAGGTAATCAGTATTCAGGTGACGGTTCACGTGAGCGGTGCATGGGAGATTGAGTGGATGGTGACTGGCAATGGTGACTGGGGCTAAGGGAACGAGCTGAGGGTGTGACATTAACCAATTAACAATTTTGCACTGTAGCATTTGTTCTATATATATCATGTATTGCTTCACACAGCATTTCAACATTAGCATGCAGCTGGCCATTACAAATCTAGTCTTGTTCAGATTTGACTGTTTTAGAGCACTGGTAAAACAGAATGAGGACACCACAGATAGATAGCCTTGGTGGGCTTCTAAATATTTTTGTTACATACTATTTTCAAAATAACCTACGAACTGTATTTTGTTTTTCATAAAGTGCAAGTTTAGGGAATCTGGGTTTAAAATAGCAGTTATATAATTTCATGGGGCATATTAAACATTGACTGTTATAAAACAGAAACTGAAGACTGCGGCATTGGCTAATACTAAAAGCACAAAACTAGAGCTTTATTAAAATGCCAATGTTTACATAAAAACACTGACCTGCAGTGCAGAGATGTAATAAATCACATGCTGTCTCCACCACAGGTCATTAAGTCATACACAATACAGTAAACAGTAGGTTTAGAGGCCTGTAATCATGATGCTGCACTGCTTGAGCCTCGGTCACTATGTAAGTGGCATTTAAAAGGCTGTTAGTGTTAGAGGAGTTGCAAAGGGGCATGTGACTCATCGTTAGCATGCTGCTAATGAACAAAGTGCTCAATGGCCAGATAATAGCTCTCTGATTGTGAGAGAGGAGTGAGCTGAGCAACACTGCTTTAACAGCAGGGAGAGGACGAGATAAAACTGAGACTCAGACTCTCTCTCTAATACAGAAACTATTTGGGACAGAGTTGTTTGGGACACTGTGAATACTTTTTTTTTTTTTGTACTGTGAATACTAATTTCATATATAATTTTTTTTCATATATCATGCATTCACTATAGCAGCATGTCAAAAAGTGAGTTTTGAACAATTTTTCATAAAATAAATATTGTAAATACAATGCTTATATATAATGGAATTAAACTAAATATATTTTATAATAAAATATATAAAATGTATATTGACGCATTGTAACTCCTGCTGAGTGGCATCAAATGGCTTGAAAGATCAAAGACAATTTTTTTTTTTTTAAATAACTCTGACTGGATTCATCTGAAAGAAGAAAGTTATATACACATAGGATAACTTCAAGGTGAGTAATTTATGGCCAAATTTTCATTTTTGGGTGAACTAACCCTTTAAGTAATGGCTTTGGCCATGTTGTACCCTACTCTCCTGTAATTTTAACAAACACATAAATGAAACAATCCGAACATCACAGCTGTTCAAATGCTTTCTGAATAGCAGCATAACACCATAATCAAAGAGCTTTATGATTATAAAGAGCTGATTCATGAGAGGTTTTCTTGCTAGTAAAACAAAAGCTGCTGTGTGGCTTGCATAAGCATAACCTATCCAAAGCTCTGCACACTAGAATGAATTATTGAGTGATAGCTTCTTCCCTTTACTTCCAGTCGACTTGACTGAGATGCGTGTGAGTGAATGTGGTCACAAGTTTGCATGAGCTTTCTCTTCCTTATGTATTCTTGCTGGCCATAAACATATATTCACATAAACAAACTGCTTTATGTTTCCCGTCTAACACAAATAGGAATGAATGACATCTGTATGTGACTCTGCATCTGTTTTTGTGCTTGTGTGTTTTGGACTGTAAACCCTTTACGCTAAACACACAAGAGGCTGCAGCAGATGAACCATCCAAAACTCACACCTGGGGTCCTTTTATACTTTGTGTGTGCCAATAGCTAATATTCTTCCCCCTGTAATTTTTCCAGAAATGACTTCAGTGATGAGCACACTGCTTTTAGAAAGAGTGTTCGCATTGATTTATCTGTAAATCATCCTTGATAAAGCCTACTGAGAGATCCATTAGACACTTAAAAGCTCTCCATCCCTCCAATGTGCCTTTATGTGCTTGTGGAAGGCAACAAACATTCCTCAGCTCTGCCTGTTGGAAAAAATCAAAAAGAAAAAGAAGTAGCAGCATGAACACAAAAGACATTGGGAGTACAAGGAGCACCCGGTGAACAGGTGATATTAAAAAGTCTTCATTTGCACTATTTGAGGACGGCCCTACACAAGCTCAAATACATAGATCAGTGCAGGATTTTGTGCTCTGCCAGTTGAAATAAGGTGATGTCCTTGAAAGACCGGCAGTGACAAGATAAAAACCAAGCCAGTCAGTCAAGCTTAGGAAATGATTCTGCATGCCTGATCAAAACAGGGAGGAGAGAGGATTTTATTATGTTGTTTGGAGAGAAAGCGAGGACAGAGCAAATGAAATGCCTCACTGCTAATGTAATTGACAGGCTGTCCTTATAGATCCCTAAAACTCCCGGAAAAATGACTTCTTATCATGTGCCACTCCTTGAAAATATCACAGATAAAATGGGGATTAAAGAAAGCACCGTTCTTACTTTGCAAATAAATGCTCCACTTTTTAAATCTCTCTCCATTTGATGGAGAAATGTTTATTATTCAAAAAACCCAATGGATATTGTAGCTGTAAACTGTAATAGACCATTTCTATTTAGAGAACAAAGAGGGATATAACTGTGCTTCTGTGAGGTGACAGTGATTATTAGTGGACTAAACAAGATGTGAAAGCATATGCACTCACAAATCGAGTAACAATTCTGCTTTTCAGGCCCATCACTATTTAAAACCCGTTTGATAGTTTTGAACACAATGTTGAGCAATGCTTAATGCATGATACACCTCTGAGGTATGATGTTCACACAGACATTTTTTGCTATAATTGCTATACCATTTTTACAGATAGGGAAGTCCCAGGAAAAGAGGTTTTGTCATATTCAACTCAAATCTTTCTTTAAAAAAAATGCTTAAGTTTCATATTTGTTTGTTCTTATATCTTTGTAGGGACTTCAATCCCTTTACCCCCTCGAAGCCTTATTGCATTTTTACTATACTATAATTTGAATATTATTAAGTATGTTTATTAACCAGCTCTTCTCATGGGGACCATCAAATATATAGCTGAGGTCCCCATAATAAAGCTGAGCTCAGGTTTTACTGTTCTAGTGGGAACCACAATTAGGGTTAAAGATGTTCACTCACACACACACACACACACACACACATACACACACACACACGCACACACACACACACACACACACACACACACACACACAAACACACGCGCGCGCACACACACACACACACACACACACACACACATACTTCCATGTTTTATGGGGAAATTCATTAGACTTAATGGTTTTTATACTGTAGAAACTGTATTTTCTATTGCCTTATCCTAAACACAAAACTCTCTGCTGTTTTAGATTTTCAAAGTGCTTCATTCTGTATGATTAATAAGCTGTTTTCCTCATTGGGACCAAAAATATTTCTCCACAAGGTCAAAAATGACTGGGATTACTGTCCTTATGGGGACATTTGGGCTCAATAATGTATGGAATATCACATACACACACACACACTAAATGAGGACATACTGCAGATTTAAACATGGTCAGCATTTTTAGAATAAAAAGGTACTTTATTTATGAATCATTTGACTTTTAAGGGCGTCCCAAGAATTCCCCTAAGCAAAGTTTGTCAGATTTAGCTCATGTCTGAGAACAATATTGTCTCTGAAGCATAGCTAGCTAACATAGAGTTCCTTGGACAGACACATATTACAAATAGGTCAGTCCACTATGAACCAACCTGACAGCGGCAGAATCTATGTTTGAGTTATGACTGTACTGTGCCGCTGTAGGAAGCACTATGATTGGTTCTCTAGTGTTTAATGTCATACTATGATGACTAGCCTTGAGTTTGGCATTAATTAGAATCCCAGGTCTTTCACTATGAGATTGCACAATATAATCATACATTTAAAAATACAGCAGATGCACTATAGGTCTGAAATCATACAGTATATAGAAAACCTTCCTATACAGACTCTTATACACTGTCTAGGTGTTTTGCTTATGTCCTGTTCTGCTATGTCTCTTCACGGTCATGTGTCGTGTTGAGCTTTTAGTGGCCGCTGTCCTTGGTGTTGAACAAAGGCCTTTAACAAAGTGACTCAAGTGTTTGCTCCACTACGAAGCAAATAAGTAAGTCTCTCCTGAAAACATCATCTTCAGAGACACCAGAACACAGTTTAAAATCTCCGGTTCAATGTCAGGGTAAAAACAAGTTCAGGATAAACCCTAGAACTCAGCTAACTGAATGTCAAATGCTATTGGTGCTGAGCGCTGCATACAACAAGCTTAATCAAAGAATTTGGATCAGCTGTGAAAGCTGTTAAAATGACAAACATTTCAAAAGTAAAAAAAAAAACTGTGAACTGTGCTTAATGGTAAGTGCCCTTATGGAAAACTGTAATCGAACATTTCATGTAATTTTACATTAAAATACTGTTTAAACATTTTTGGAAGTTAAAAAAAATAGATTATGTAAAGCCTTATTTATTATTATTATTATAGCTCTAAACTGTAAATATACAGGTTGTCCTCTAAGTATGTTTCCATTTTTGCTGTGTTTTGGGAGAATTATTCTTGTAACCACAGCTGAAAGTTTTGTGGTTGTTGTTTTTGTTGTTTTTACAGTGTATGCTTTGCATTTATATTTGGCAGATGCTTTTATCCAAAGCAGCTTAAACTGAAGACAAAATATACATGGCCTTGGCATTGCTAGCACCGTGTCCTACTGTTTTTAGTTACAAGAACACTCTCAAAAAGATCAAAAACTACAGGAACCTCAGTTCCCTCAGCCCAGTTACACCAGCGGGTTATTTGTTAGAATAGACAATACGCTCTGGAGAAGGAGGCTTTTCTATTGGATTACAGGCTGCTGTTGCCGTAACAAAAGCATCAGATTCCATTTATAGTGACAAGGAGGCTATCGCCTGGACCAAGGCACACCACAACAAAGAGCTAAGAAAAAACTATAAATAACAAGAGTAACAATAATATGACAACAGCACAATGTTGACCGACTAATCCAGGGAGGACAGAAACGTGCTATTTTGAGGTAAGCCTGACCTCAGAATTTAAGCACTGCAAAATAAGAGAACAATATCAAAACTACTATCCTCTAAGAGAGAGGAAGATAAATGTGTGCTATTTATGTCAAGATAAAGCCACACATATCCAGTGTGGTAAAGAACCAGAGGAAAACTGACAGAGGGAAAAGAATACAAATGCAAAACCATGCAAATGCATAAACAAATGATAATTTTGGATATGGTGGCACATCCACAGTAATCAGTATAATAAATCAGATGAACACATGGAATGGGAGAGGGTAGGATAGGAAGAGGTTTTGAGGAGCACTCTTATGCAAAGTTGAACTTAACTCGAGAAAATGAACTTGACGTTCATCTAGAGTAAACATGCACAAACAGAATACTCTGATCGTTCATGTTATCTCCTCATGAAGAGACATGAATAAATACATTATGATCACTGAATAAACACAGACTATTTACTGTGCCCCAAATTTCACTAGACTGCAATATGAGAGACAACAACAGTAATCATTATTTGTTTTTACCCGTGTGATTGTGTGAAAAAAAGTGTATTGCATTCTGTTTTGCGTTAGCAAGTGGAAGAAAAAGCATTTCACTTACACCCCATGTGTTATAGGTATTATGCTTTAAAGTGTGTATTCATATATTCTAGAGATTTTCCATACACATAAACCAAGGCAGAGGTGGTGCATTTTACCCCTTTATAGTCCTCTAATGCTCAAACAAATGCATTTTCATGCATTATGCTGTGATTTTAAAAAAAAACCTACGATAAAGTGTCTGCTGCCTGAAGCTAATATATCAATAAAGAGCCGTTGTGTGCAAAATTGCAGATTAAAGGACAAGGCTTCTTTTGTTTATGCTAATTTCAGGCAAATGTTGGTAATCAGTCGGAATGTAAACAGAAGAATTTTATTTGGAATTAATGCATTACATGCTTTGGAGCTACAGCCAAATGTTGGCACATATCAAAAATGCTATTGCAGTCTGTATGCTTAAGATGCTATTGATTCAACACATTCTGCTGATATAAAGAACACAACAGACATTCCTGAAACCAATGCAGACACAGCACAGTCTCACTATAGTGTTTCTATTATATTACATTTGGGTTTTTTCTCTTTCAAAGGATGACAGTGAAGAAACTTTGAGTGCCCTCAATTAACCATTTACCATTTTTTTTAAATCATTATCATTTGGTAATTTGAAAATGGAATTTAAAATGAATTGCTGCAAGATTAATGTGCATTAAATATAATATACCGTGGAAATTATTAATTTATTATTCGATTTATCTAATGATGTTTTCAAATGTTTTCAACTTTTAGAGCTCTTCAACTGATCTAAAGTCATATTGAAGAGTTTTAATTTTGTAGTATATATATATATATATATATATATATATATATATATATATATATATATATATATATATATATATATATAGTACATACCGTAAAACTTCAAATAATAGCCCGGGCTTCTATTTACCCAAACCGCCGAACTGCACCGGCTTGTATTTGAGACCGGCGTCTATAAGAGACAGGCCTTTAATTTAGTGTTGAGATGTTCAAGCATGACAGCAGGAGGTTACCACATTATACTACGTTTTATTTATAATTCATTTTAATGTGTTTAACAAATCATTTAATGTAAGAAATGTCTTTGGCTATTGGCAGCATAAAAAAATATATAAAAAACGAAACGATGTGACAGCAATGGGCAGAACAATAGAAGTTACCGCTAAAATCCATTGAGCATATGAACTTGTTGCCCGAAACATATCAACAAGAAAGAATGATGGCTACCCTGTAAAACAACTGCAATCATGTGATAGAAAATTACTCTATTCATCACTATCATCATCCCCGCGATCCTCAATTACAAGTTCATTGGCGAATTCCTCCTCCACATCGCTCTCTCCTCCACTTCTCCCTCTCCAGCCTCCGCTAACTCTGCCTTGCTTGCACTAACAGCTCTCGCACAGTTGCGCACGGCTCTCCCTCTTTGAAACAATGGTGATCCTCACTTCCATCAGAAGCTACTGTCAGGCCACATACCTAAGGATAACATCCTTAAGTCAATGAAATATATTATCTCCTCTTTCTCCCTCGCGCGCACACACACGCGCGCGCAAGCATACCTTAAAGGAATTTTTCAGCCGCTCCGTATCCAGCTTTTCCCACGCTTGAAACAGACCAGGCCTCTATTTGAGACCGGCCTTTATTTACCCAAACCTCTCGTCACACCAGGCGTTTAAAAGAGACAGGCGTCTATTTGGGACTCGGCTATTATTTGAAGTTTTACGGTAATTAATTTTTTGCAGACTGACTTGCTAAATCACTGTACTTTGTTGCATTTAAATTGCAAAAACTTTAATTTCCACACACTATAAACAGTGCTCCAGGATTATGACTGTGCTAGAATTAAGTCAGATCGTTCTGAAATTATTATAAAAAGATGCTACTTCAAAAGACCCGATACTCATAAAACCAGAGGCACTTTCAACCTCTGCTTTAGCAGCCAAGCCAAAATAAGCATGCGTGTTTCACAGACATAAGCCATGTTTCCCAGACATGCACCACATACATACACTCATTGCTTGCTGAGTTTGACACAGAGGCAGTAAGACAGAGATCATAGTGTGTACAACAAAAAATAACTTTTATTTGAAAGACATCTTTTAAAAAAAAAATACAAAAGTGTCAGAAGCTGACAAGTGGAAGTGGAAAAAAATGTAAATGGTGATATTAAAGAGGGGATTATGTATCTGGTAGAGCGAGAGAGAGAGAGAGAGCATGAGTGTGAGAGAGGGAGGGAAAGCAGTCATTTTAATAATCTGCACAGCACTCAAAAGAGTTAAGGATTAGGACATACAACTGCTTCAAATGAAAAAAATCTTCAACATGCAGTATCATAGGAATAAGACAAAATAATTCATTAATCTCATTCTAAATACAAATTATTTGGCATAAATGGGACTCGTTTAGTCATTTTTATTCTGGACCGCAGCCATAACACAACTCTAGATAGCCACTATGTTATTTATAGACCACCCATATTCTTGACTAATTTCGTCCCATAATCACACGGCTCAGTGTTTATCCGTGAAGATTTTGGTGAACTAATCTACACAACACATTTTTTTGTGCTAAAACTGGATTTCCTCAACTCTATTGCCACCTTCACTGTCTTTTGCAGATTTTCCTGAGTGACTGCTGAGTTGAGAGAAGATGGCCATGTTGTTTGGTATATAATGCATGCCACATATCATGTGTGTGCAATCAGATATTATAAGTGGTGTTTCATTTTGAGTAGTGGACACAGAACACCAATCAGTCTGATTGGTCTTCTTATGGACATTTTAGTGCTTCAGGAAGGATGGTGATTAGAAAGTTCAATTGGAGTCACTGATTGTTAAAAAGGCAAAAAGCAATCTCCAACTGATTAGTGGCAGAGAGCGAAACAGACCACCTGATTATTATTATTATTATATTTTTTGGGTTGCTGTGCAAGGACACCAGTATATAGTTCTGTTGAATTGATGGAACACTTGTGATACTTATTAAATATGTAGCATGTCAGTAACTCAGATAATGATTGGTTAGAACAGGCAAGCTGGCTCAGTAAGTTACGAGAAGAAGCCAATCAGAGGTTGCAGGAAGAGTCCCAAAGTTCCCAGCACACACACCAGCACAAAGACCCAAAGGAAGATCCGGTCAATCACCATCGCAACATACTTCCAATCATCCTCCACCTAAGAGAGAAGGGGCACACAATAAACAGAGAAAAAGAGGAGAGACGGAAGGTTAACAGATGAAAGAATAGAGAGGTTAGATGTAACAAGGAAAGAAAATGAGAGAAAGAAGGAAAAATTGAACATGTCAGAGCAAGGTAAATTGAGGAGAAAATGGCAACGAGAGGATGAGAATGAGTGAAAAGAAGGCCTGTCCAGAATGCTTTACTCACACTACACGGGGATAAGCTCAGTTAGATTGTGCTACTATAAAACATTTGCTCTCCACATCTTTAGGCACTGGGTGCATTACAATGCTAATGTGATTCAGTAGTGAGGCTCTGAGCCAAGATGAAAGATGAAGTGGTGAGACTTTCCATATCAAAGTGTGATGTCTCCACTGAGGGATCTTAAGCACTTATTGCCAGTGAAGCACTCAGTAAACATTTCCACTGAGAGTCGCCGAGTCGTTTCCATAAACTTATGCTAGATTTCTGTGATGTATAATCTGTCCTTATGAGGGCATTACAACCAAAGCATGATGTTGGAATTTGAGTCATACACTAAGTGGACACCTTCTTCCAATGGGCAATGTGTGTTTTTTTTTTATTGTGAAGACATTTCGACTTGTGAACAGACCAGCGGATCGATCAGTGACAGACAGATTACTTTTCCCAGAGGGAAACAAGGTACAACACATCGACTATTAGAAATCAGACCAGAAATGCATCCCTGAAAAGCCACTAACACACAGTGATACCAGGGACTTCTACCGAGGGGACCCCTTTGCCAGAACACAACGAGACTATTTGTGGAAATACAAATGTATGCTTTAGCACCGGTAGCTCAGGTAGAATAGGGCTGTGATATGTTGAACATTATTATCCCACTTCTGGGACAGGAGTTATGTATTCATGTTTATATATAGTTGCAACACATTGACAACAAGACCAATTCTCACGCCCAATGAATCTAGCAAATATAGAACAGGAATTAATGCGACAGCTCAGAAGCAGGCATCCCACGAGTTGAATGACTTGCACTCCCTCAGGCTGTTACATGCCAAGAGATAGCCTCCACAATTCAGTGAGAGAGACGTTTCTTAGACTGCACGGTACAATGAGCCGGACTAGCAAAACCGACAAAGAGTTGATCCAACAATCGAAAAGGTCTACGACTTATAGTTGAATGGTTAGTGTGATGCACCTCAAAGCTCTCGAGGCAACCCCACGGATTTCCTTATGACATGAAGAAAGTTCTGCTAGACTTTCACAAGTATGAATAATAAAGACTTTTCAACTTTACCATAATGAACTGCAGAAACAATACTGTGCCCACAACACTGACCTCAAAGCCCACAACTCTGGTCAGGGATGCATAACGTCCGCTTTTGGTTGGCTGAGCATAACTGTGCGCAAATAGGAAACACCAAGGCTGTGCTACTAGAGTGTTGATGATGTTAGCATAGCATGTTTTTGACGGTACAGAAAGAAATGCATAAATGAATAGCCTAGGGCCACTGATGTACGGATGCATCTTTTTCTAGAGAAGCACACTGAACTGTTATGGACAAAAACATAGGACACCTGACATTTCCGCATAATACGAAGAGACGTATACTGGAATAAGAGATCTGTGTTCAACCTTGACGATGCCATTCCCTGAAACAGGGTCCTCCCCCGGAAAGGAGGTCCAGCCACTAATGTGACTACTCTCTCATGTGACAGAAAAAGTTCTATTGCATGTGGATTCAAGTTCCAAGAAATAAATAGAATAGAATTTTGGCAGTGTCTTTATCTGGAGAGCACAATTCCTTATAATCAATGTGTTGTACCAAGTATATTGACTGATTGGGAAACACTTACCTCTTTGGCTTTGTTGCGGCTCCTCATGTTCTCAGCAATGTACTTCACACTCTCAATAGCCTGTTTGATCTCCGGTGACACCACAGAGAAAGTCACAACTGTGTTAATAGCCTGTGGGGTCAACTGACGACTCACTTTCCCACAATCCCCCTCGATTGCCTCTTTTATTGGGTGACATGGGCATCCCCCTTTCTTTCCTTCTAATGCTGCTTTCCCCTCTCCAAATTCCAAAGAGTTCATTGCTCCCTGTTGAGATGCACTGCTTTTCATCTTCTTTCCCTCTGCTCCTCGTCCTCCTCCAGTCCCGGACGAGCCCGCGATTTCCCCTCCTCCTTTTCCAGAGGACTCTGATAGATCGATAGGCCGACGCATGAGCATGACACGGGGTAAAGCCCGGAGGAAGACGGTACGGACCCAGCTAGGCATAGTGTGGGTCATAGGGGTGCGATAGTGCACGTTCAATACAAAGACAGTGATGACAATGGAGAGGGTAACGAAAATCATGGTGAAGAGAAGGTACTCGCCTATCAGAGGGATCACGAGTGAGGTGGATGGGATGGTTTCCGTAATGACAAGAAGGAACACAGTAAGAGAAAGGAGCACAGAGATGCACAATGTCACTTTCTCACCACAGTCTGAGGGAAGGTAGAAGACGAGTATTGTCAGAAAGGAGATGAGGAGGCAGGGGATAATAAGGTTGATAGTGTAGAAGAGGGGCAGTCGCCGAATGTAAAAACTGTAGGTTATGTCTGGGTAGATCTCTTCACAGCAGTTGTACTTGATGTCGTGCTTATAACCGGGTGCATCGATGATCTCCCACTCTCCACTTTCCCAGAAGTCTTTAAGGTTTACCTTTGAGCCAATAAGAACCAGGTCAATCTTGGCTTTGTCATAGGTCCAGGAACCAAACTTCATTGAGCAATTCTGATAGTCGAAGGGGAAGTAAGTGATGTCCATAGGGCAGGATGATTTGAAGATTGCAGGAGGGACCCAAGTGATGGTTCCATCATATTTCAAAAGAGCTTTGGTTTTGTCCTCCACCAAGAAGTCCCCAACGGCACTGTGTCAGAAAAAGAACATTTGAATGTTATGACTGCTTATTCAATCATAAATTAGTTCTTAGCTCCAACCATGTTCATTTGGCTTCAAATAAAAAGGACCTTAAAATGTTTCTAAAATTTCTTACATAGAAGACTTGACTCACTTGTTGTAAAGTACAATGTCAGGCCTCCAGATTTTATTTGATGGGACTCTGATGAACTCAATTCCATCAAACTCTGCTGGTAACCACTTCAGCTTATAGTCATTCCATATCTATGACGAATTCACAAAATGTACATTTTTTATTTTATTTTTAAGCCATGATCTAAAGATGAATACACATGCTCTGAGCTTTGGTGCACATACAATTGACACAATATTAATATGGAATTTACACTTTTGTACATAGATCATCTGTGCCATGCCATTGCCTCTAAAAAGAGTGTGTTTTTGTTCATTCTGCTTGAGCGGGTATGTTGTCATTTGAAGTTTGTTATCAAATGTGTATGAGTGTATTTGCAGAGCTGTATGTTTTTGCCCATATGTGTCTCATTTTGTGGTTTGTTGACATGTCAGTGCAGAGATATGTTATTAGGCCTGCTGATCTCTCTGTGTCCAGTGATATGGAGCGTCCTGCTATCAGGCATTGCACAGACTTATTGTACAATACTGCAGGGCTTAACAAAAGCACATACACAGTCTCAAAAAAATCCTACAATATACATTCAAATCTAGACCCCCCCCACCACCACCACCACCACCAATCCTTTCAAAGCACAATCCGGCTAGGGCAACACACTCAGTAACAATCTTACACAATGCAGCGTACATATATCACTCTTAACTATCAACACAAAATGCTGATTTAAACAGTAAATTCAGCAGTAATACTGGGGCATCTTGTACTCGTTATTGTAAAACTGAAATATATAATACATGTATAACAAGAAATTCTCATAGAAACCCTGTCACTATTAAAGCACAACAATTATTTTCAATATAAAATAGTTAATAAAAATATAGCACTTTATATATATATATATATATATATATATATATATATATATATATATATATATATATATATATATATATATATATATATATATATATATTTATATATATCATTGCTGACTGTGTGATAACCACTCACAACAGAAGTTTTTTTATTCTACTGATTTTAAAACAATAAAGTGAAATGTTTGATCTCACAAGACTAAACTCTTTTTGCACATATATTACCATCTTTTTAACCTCTTTCTTTCTTACTCTTTGTTTTTTTGGCGATAACTACTGTGCTACCTTTGAGTTTTCCATTATTTTCATAACTTTTCTTTTCCATGGTGTCCTGTTTCCACCTACTCATCTGCTCCATGTATATATCTACTGTATAGTTCTTCCCCTGCATTACTCAACCCCATCCTTTGCATGTTTATGCTACATACATTTTCTTGTTACGTTCTTACCAACAGCAGTACAACAAGACATAAAGAAGATGAGCTGTTAATGTGTTAACACATTCACAAACCCTACATGCTGCAAACAGACATCACTTACATGTCTCAGCCAGAGATTTGTTTCCATGATCTGATTGACTTCATCCTAGAGAGAGGAAGACACAGGCAGAAGCAAAGACAGATACAATCAGAAAGAAATAAAATCAATACAGTTCTTGTCTAATGGCAAAAGGAGATCTGATAAAAAAGGGGGTTTGGACTACTTTCATCTACTAGCTTCAAATGTGTACTGTATGGCATTCATCACAGTATTAACAGCTCCTGCATATCCACAAGAAAACATCTGAACAAATTATAAAAATAAAAAAAAATTAATTGCTTTTTGCGCAAATTTTCTTTAATCCTGTGAGAGAGTGAGTATAATCTATAATCCAGGATTGTATCCTCTAGAGTGGTGGGTTATGGCTTGTTAATCTCTCAGGTGTCTGTCTCCGGGAAGCAAGACTAAAGGTGTGCTGATAATCTTGGCTGCTTTCCCTGGGCGAAGTGGAAATTTAATCCAGGAGTTTTAAGAGGAGTGCTGATTTGTATGACGCCGGCGAAAGCACAGAGTCTGCTCTACTTCCTGTAACAGTGGGGCGCAGAGGCTTTTAACTCAATTGCTCTCTCTGACCACAGTAAATGAAACAAAAAGCCCTCACAACAACTGAAAACAGCCCAGAATTCCACTTACAGAAAGCCACCTGCGGAGCAAATCCTCCTTTTTTCCATTTTGGAAAAAAGACCGCACACACTATTCCTACATTTATCTTTAAAAAGGGGTCAAATGTTCCAGGCTTACATCTCATCTCAAATGCAATTTATGGACAAAAAAGCAGGTCAAGGTTCTGATACAGTGGACACTGGTTTTCTTACCACTTTAACAAGCTGTGAGATGGAGACCTCAAATTCCACAGTGACGGGGTCAGACACATTTTCCACTGGCCGAATGAACTGATTATACCTCCTGAATAAACGACGAAACAGCCTGTCTTCTCCTTTAGATGAGAGACACTCTGCACAAATAGAGATAAACACACACATAGGAACAGAAGTCTGCTTTAGTATGCAGTGCACTGGGTGTAACCCAGGGATTGACTTCATGTATAATACAGTGGATGGTGAACTGGCACTACAGAGAACGAGACACGTGCAATATAACATTCAGCATTGGCAATGTAATGTGCTATACATTACAGTGTAATTTTTTTATGGTTCTTCTGTAATTCTGTGGTGATGATTATTATTGTATTATTTATTTTCAAGCAGCATTAATATTTTGGTAAATATTTAGGTCATGTAAATTTTAGACTTTCTATCATTAATTATAAAACATTGATTTAGTACAGATTATTTTTTGTACTCATTTTTGTAAGCTTTATATTTATATAGATTGCTTTTGCAAGTATGGGAACATTCCAGAAGTTTCTGGACCATTCTGGTACTTTCTGAAACACACCAGACAGAAATGATCCTTCGTACACTTCTGAGGTTTTAGGATTCTTAGTAGGACTGGATGTTTAAAGATCCCTAATGTTCAGCACAACAATTGAATGGGATGTCATCTTGTGTGGGGTGAAATTTCTCATGGTGCCATCAGTGTGACACATCTTCAGTTGTGTGCCCGACCTCATTGGGTGTTTCGGCCACTTATCACAAGACACCCTCTGCCGGGGTTGGCCCACCACGGGTTGATCAGACCCGGGTGTGTGTCGCACGGTGGTGGCACCATGCGATCATTTGGCAGCCCATGTTGAGTCCCTACGTTTCAGCCACAGCCAGTGACTGCTCCGTTCCGCTACAGTGGCAAGTTCTTTGATTACCATCCGTTGGGACTGCCCTCTGATCCCTACTTCCTTCAAGAGCCTTGTGGTAGAGCTGGCTACAAAACCTCTGCATCCCACCTCCACTGGCCACACCTTCACGTTCCAGCCCCGCCCTTCTGCTTCAGCTGCTAAGTTGGCATATCGCAGCCTCTTCCGCTCAAATGCCTCGTCGATGGCATCCTCCCATGGGACAGTCATTTCAACGATGAAGACACGCCGGCAGGACTTGGACCAAAGGACAAGGTCTGGGCGCAGGTTGGTTGCTGCAATTTCGGTTGGGAAGGTGAGCCTCTGGTTAAGGTCTACCCGCATTTCCCAATCCCGGGCTGCGTTCAGTGGGCCACAGTCTGGGAGTGATGGCTTAGTCCACGGTTTCTCCCCTTCCCGCATGAAGGTTGTTCTCCGCGGGATGGTAGCTTGGGCATTTAGAGGCGCGGCGTTGGTGGTTGCCCTCTTGTTCTCAAGTTCGGCAACCAAACACCTCAGCACTTGGTTATGGCGCCAGGTGTACCTTCCTTGAGTTAGGCTTGTCTTACAACCCACCATGATGTGTTTGAGGGTTGCTGGGGCTGCACCTGCACACAAGGAACAGGCTGGGTCCTCTCCATACCAGAGATGTAGGTTGGTTGGGGAGGGCAGAACGTCGTATGTGGCCCTGATTATGAAACTTAGTCTATTAGCCTCCATACCCCACATCTCATGTGATTTTTCTCCTCTCCACACCATCCCACTTCATCCAACGGCCTTGCTGGGCTTGGGAGACAGCCTTGGCACACCTGGCTGCTTCCTCCTGGTGGCGCACCTCCTCCACCACCATGTGCCGCCGTTCGGTTGGAGTAGCCTTTTGCCATGTGGGTGTTGCTGCTTCCAATCCAAGGCCCCCTCTGCCATGTTGGACCTGTCCCACTATATCCCGGTGTTTGAGGGCAGCCTTTGCCGCCGTAACCGCTGCCGATGGCTTCCACTTCCTCCCCGTTGCTAGGATAGGAGCAGCACCTCTGACGACTGGATCCCGGGATTCTGTGAGAGTCATTTCCAGCCTTGATTTGGCACATTTGTACTCCTCCACCAGGCTTGAGATTGGCAGGGAGAGGGCTCCATTGCCATACAGGCCAATGCTGGTAAGGCATCTCGGCAGTCCCAGCCACTTCCTCACTTGTGCATTCACTAATCTCTCCAGTCTAATGGCATGGGAGAGCGTGACCTCATATATAGAAATTGGCCACATGAGACTGGGCAGCAGCCCAAACTGAAAGCACCACAGCTTCAGCTTCCCTGGGAGAGCAGTGTTGTTGATCTTCTTGGGGCCACTGATTGTATCCTGCCTGAGTTGCTCTATCTGCTTCGAGTCTTTGAGTTCTGCGCTATACCAGCGGCCGAGGCTTTTTATGGGCTTCTCCATAATTGTTGGTATTGGCTCGTTGTTGACCTGGAACCTCTCATTGGTAAGCTGGCCCTTGACAATGGAGATACTGCGGGATTTGCTGGGTTTAATCTCCATTCTTGCCCATTTGATGTTTCCTTTGAGTTTATCCAACAGGCGTTTGGTGCATGCATTTGTTGTTGTTATTGTCGTCATGTCGTCCATGTACGCCCTGATTGGAGGAAGACGCAGCCCACTCTTCAACTGCTCCCCTACTACTACCCATCGGGATGCTCGAATAATGAGCTCCATCGCCATTGTAAATGCCAGTGGAGATATAGTGCAGCCCGCCATTAATACATTTTTGTTAAACTGTTGCTGTTGGCTCAGAATTATGCATGTAGCATGTCATTTTTATGCATGAGAAATAACAGATAAGCATGTATAAGTGTCAACATATATTTTTAGATTTCATGAGAACTGTTTATGATTTACAAAATGTCATGTGAATTTTCGAAGTCAAACTTCATATATATTAAAAATAAAAACCAAACTAAACTTTTATAAAAATGTGTTTAATGGTGCAATAACACATTAAAGGGGGGGTGAAATGCTCGTTTTCAATCAATATCCTGTTAATCTTGAGTACATATAGAGTAGTACTGCATCCTTCATAAATCCAAAAAGTCTTTAGTTTTATTATATTCATAAGAGAAAGATAGTCTGTACCGATTTTTCCCGGAAAAACACGACCGACTGGAGGCGTGACGTGTGGGCGGAGCTAAAGAATCACGAGTGCGAATAGGCTTTTGCGTTGAGAGGATGTGGAAGCTGTGACATTACCGTGAGGGAAAACCCATCATCCAGAACAAACCATGGCTAACAGTCAGATTCAGCCGTTTATTTATGATCCAGAACCAGATCCCGAGGCTGAAACTGAAACAAAGCAGCAGCAGCAACGACTCGCTCCGAGCAGGGCTCGAACCCGGGTCTCTGGCATGGGAGGGGACACACTAACAAGGAGGCAGATATATTTGAAGCAGTTTTACTCACCGCCTGCGCTTCCAACACACGATCGTGACCCTTTTTCGTTGGGATTGCATCATCCTTAAGAAATAAACGATGTGCAAATCCGTCGTCAAACTGGGCCTTGTGAACAAGCATCTTCGAAATGCAGGGAACAAACACAAACACTTGCACAACTCCATTGATGCTCTGTAAAAATAAACTCCATCCACTGGTCCCTTAATGATGTTTTTTTTTTGGTAATCTGTGCAGGGTTTTCTTGCCCTGGCAACCAAAAACACACTTCTTTTGTGACTTTTCGCGCCGCTCTCACTCTGATCAGTGAAGTGTGTTGTGCTCTCAGTGCTGTGCTCTACGGGAGCGCGCTCTTCCGGCAGAAGTGCCTCAGGACCCATATAAGGAAATTCCGCTCCATCTAACGTCACACAGAGCCATACTTGAAAAAAACTTTCCGAAACTTGTGACAAACCGGAAGTAGTATTTTGGGAACAGAAATACTCCTTCAAACGTACAACTTAATTTTTGAAACTTTGTCCATGTTTAGCATGGGAATCCAACTCTTTAACAGTGTAAAAAACTCAGTATGCATGAAATAGCATTTCACCCCCCCCCCCTTAAGAAAGCAATGTATTGTTTTTGTGTTTAGCTGTTTGGTTTTTTAAATACTGTATGTGAGTGTGTTTACTTTTAGTGTGTTTGTTGCTTTTAACACATTCCTGAGGGTCAGAGCCAATTTCCTACCAGACAGTCTAAGTGCACCAAACATAGCTCTCAAGGTTAGAGGTCATCATCAACTATCACCAAAGAGACCAGGTGTAGTCAAGTGGAAAATATGGAGCTAGACAAGTCTGAAGGAACAATACAGAACACTGGAAAAGCCAAGAGCAGGTTGGGGCAAATTTAAATGAAATTAGTTTTTCTTAAAATGGGATGTACAATTTTACTCCACAGGACTACTAGTTAGTTTGTAACTTTGAAATTAACTTGTCTGCACCAGTTTCTCTTAAGACAAGTCTGGTTGAAAGTGTAGTCACATATGATCTTTGACTTTACTGAAGCAAAATGTACAAACAGAAGCAACGTAAGTTACATCATTTGCTCACTAATGTTTGCTCTACAGTGAATGGGTGCCATCAAAATGAGAGTCCAAGCAGCTGATAAAAACATCACTTGTAATCCACAAGTAATCCACAGCACTCCAGTGCATCAGTTAATGTCTTGTGAAGAGAAAATTTTGTAAAAAAACTAACAAATCCAGCATAAAGGCATTTTAACTTTCTCCAGTGAACAAATACATTACCTGTTGTCCTTACACATCAAATTACACCAACGTATTTGTTTAAAACTGCTTTTGCTCGTAAACTGTGCTTGATCTGTGCATATTTTTCTCCTGATTCAAAAGTGATTAATTTTGAAGAATGCAGTATTGTGAAAAATATGCAAACTTTGATATTATACAATATTACTTTATACAAAAACTCAGCTTTATGGACTGGAGTGGATTATTGTGATGTTTTTATCAGCGGTTTAAACTTTCATTCTGACGGCACCCATTCACTGCAGAGGATCCACTGGTGAGCAAGTACAATGCTACATTTCTCCAAATCTGATGAAGAAACAAAGTCATCTACATCTTGGGTGGCCTGAAGGTAAATACATGTTTTGGTGAACAATTCCTTTAAGATTTATTTAAGAATTTTTAGTTTTATGCTATCCTGTAGCTGTCATGTAAAAAACACAGACAAACAGTAAAAACAGTATACTAAATAGTATTATATGTGGTTTAAAGAAATAATATAATGATAATCAAATGGCATTATGCTCAGTATCAGCTTCGGTCATACAACTGCAACATAAATGGACTTCAGTTTTTGTGAACAGTTATTTGCAGTTATGACCTCTGTAAACTTCTAGCAAAAATTGAATAGGACTGAATGCAGCGAGTCTTATATAAAAGTCGGTTTCCAGAAACTTTAAACACCCATACACACTCAAACACTGAGAGTTCAGTGCTGCTGTCTCATGCATGCAATCTTCTTCTTTTACTTTTCTCTTCTAATTGCTTCAACTAGTTAACTCTCCAATGGCCCTTCTGTTAATGGGGTTAGCCAAGGGTTGCAAGCCCCTCCTTCCATTAATTAAACAGACTTAACCCTCATTCAAATTCATAAGATAGAAAGTGGAGAGTTGAAGTTAAGAGTTAGCTTTCTGAACTCCATCAAGCTTAAGATAAATTAAAGTAGAACAGTTTCCACATGGACCACAAAGTCTCTCAAAGTTGAACTCTTAAACAGACCCCTGTGGTAAACTTAAAAGGATAGTCCACACATAAATGAAACGTGTCTTGATTTACTCATTATTTGTAATTTCTTCAGAAGAACACAAAAGAGAAGGTATTTTGAAAAATGCTTGTAATCTAATTTATTGCTATTGACTTCCACATATGGTCAATATAAATATTTTTCTAATATACACAAAAAAGGTTTTTTTGTATATGTGTCCAGTGTGCTTGGTGAATTTGGAAGACTATGAATAGTTAGTTAAATTGGCAAAACAGGAAAATATTTTCCAATTGATAATATGTTGGATTAACACTGTCAGTTAAAATAAAAATTAAAAAATAGGATGACTATTGTATGTCCAAGATACTATTTACAAAATCTGGCAATTAGATCAAATGTATTCCATTTCAAGACCCAATTCGCAATAAAGCACAAGAATGGAGCAGAGATGACATATATTACCATAATTGCAAGAGAGCTGTCCGTGGCCACAATGAGGATGGAGGCTGTTCAAAAATAGAAGCGGTACTTACTTTAAATTACAGTTCCTAACAGTTAAGCCCAACAAATTTGACTTGGTCCATTGGATTCTGCACTGAAGGCCATTAAAAATGCAATTACAAAAAAAAAAAAAAAAAAAAAACACGAGTGACTGTGGAATTTATTCCCTCTTTACCGAAATTAGTTTCTTAGAAAAAAAAAAAAGAGTACCTGAGATTGTGCACGTGTTTCACTTTCACAGAGGCATGTTTTTTCTTTTTTGGTAAATTTGTATTCAGTGCGCAAATCATTAGTGATGTAAAAATTATTCACAATATGTGCACAATGATTTATATATATATATATATATATATATATATATATATATATATATATATATATGAAATACAGGCACTCAGACTATTGTTTTGATAGCATCTCTATCTTAAAATTCAGTAGCAAAATGGTTTTAGTAAAATATGTTGCACACACACTGGTGTTTATTAGCATAATTAAAAAAAATAATAAATAAAATAGTTAATAAAAAAGTGTTTCCAGTGTGGGAAACATACATTAGTTTATAACTGTTTGATCAAACTTATGGTTGATTTATAAATGTCGATATATATTAATAAATATTCATATGTATATTCATAACTATATTTCCTGACCTTATATTATCCAAAGTACATTAATATTTCAATAAAAGGCTTTGCTGTAAATGAGAGAAACACACAAGTAGCAACAACGGTGATGAAGAAGGTTCAATCAGTTGAAAAGACTAAAGAATCCTCTTTGATAATATAAAGCTATGTGCAAGTCACTTGTGAACTGCTGCTGAGCACATATGCCCTCATGCAGAAGTAATGAGAGAAAGAGAGAGAGAGAGAGAGAGAGAGAGAGAGAGAGAGCGAGCATGAAACACTCTTCTCTGTTCTTTCTCTCAGAGTGAATGGGACACTAAGTGTGTTTCTCTGTCGGTGGAGAAAAATCATTACAGATATAATCTGACAGGTGAGCTGTTCTTGTTGCCCAGGGACTTGAGCCTGCAGCAGCACACACACACACGCCTGTTCCCCGCTGCAGGCTGTGTGTGTGTGTGTGTGTGTGTGTGTGTGTGTGTGTGTGTGTGTGTGTGTGTGTGTGTTTGTGTGTGTGTGTGTGTGTGTGTGTGTGAGAAGCTGTCAGGACATGCGTCACTGTCTGTGTATGTGGTGCATATGTGTGCCCTCGCTATCTGGAACAAAGAGTATGGCGTACAAATGTGTCTGTGTGAGCTTGTGACTAATTCTGAACACAGGAAGAATGACACTAAGCCACCTGGAAATCATATTTCCAGCACTGTCATCCATTCTTTTAGAAGCAAGCTTCTCTGATGGTCTTAAAAAACTTAAAACTTAGGGTGATCATCTTCTATCATAACTTCTTGTTCTATCAGTTCATCCTAGAAATGAATTGGAGCATTACCTCACATCTCACTGAAACGTATCAAATTGTGCAACCGCAGGGTTCTCCAAGACCTTTGACATCATCTATATACAGTAAACCTGCCTTGGGAAGACAGAAGAAACAGAGGTGGCAAAACTGGGATGAGAAAGAAAGAAAAAGAATGGGAAACTATTTAAAATGTCTTTACACCCATTCTTAAGGTGAGGAGAATTATTTTCACTTTTTGTTTTACTTTCTTTTGCTTTCTTTCCTTTGGAGCAGAGGGGTTTACCTCCAACAACCGCTCTCTCTCTCTGCTGGAACCTCATTGATTTCTCTCCTCAGCACCAAAACACAGATGTGAAGCTATTGAACAAGAGAGCTTGAGTGGATAAAAGAGCAGTCCTCCCCAGAGGATGTTCCTTCCCAGAGATCTAACAGTGGAAATATGTGTAAAACACTTTTTACACACACACACACACACACACACACACACACACACACACACACAAACACACACACAAACACACACACACACACACACACACATATTCTCCTGCATATTACATTGTCACACCAGGTGTGATCAAGCATGTCAACAAAATGTACAAACTGCAATACATATTTATAGTATATTTCTCTTATTTACTATTCATATATTACTATATTTTATAATATACTATATACTATAAATATATATATATATATATATATATATATATATATATATATATAATATATATACTTTCATACTATAAGTTATTTTTGCATGAAGTGATAAAAACAATAATATAAATCCATGTTTAATATATCTCATGATTCATATTTGTGATTTTATTTATGCCTACACTAAATGAATATGGATCACAAAAGAGGCGAGGCACTAAGTACCTCTAAAATGTGTACCTTTTATTCAGGCAGATTTAAATAAAAAAGATGCAATAAAAAAGATGCAAGAATAAAATATATGCAATACTTTGCTTCAGGTATTATTGATGCATGTCTATCGTGACGACTCTCTGAAGATTTAAGCATGGTAATGGATATGGCGATGTTAATGTATTTGGTCTTGCCGGAATAGATCTGCTACGCTGCTGCTGCTGTTGGTTATTGCTGTTGTTGTAGAGTACAGGAACTTGCTACTGACAGTACATATGCCAATACAGTGCTGTGATTATTTAAGAAATACTGCTGCTGCACAAATAGCATATAAAATAGCCCATAGCAGATCTATACAGGTGGAGCTGGGGAAGGTGGAGGGTTTCAGAGGAACTCTGAAAGCGTGCTGTGAACTGCTCTAGTGCATACTAACCAACCATTTAAATGTACAGCAGTAGACTCATTGGCTGTGAATACAACATGAACCAATCAGCTTGTGCCAAGTATAACAATGTGAATATCATCAGTTTGCATTAACGACTCATCAGCCTGCGCCATCTAGAGATCCGTGACAGGACTTGGCATTTGCTGTGGTTTACATTACATTACATACATCAGGCCATTGTACTAGCCTCCATTAATTAAAACTGTGGTTCTCAAGACCCAACTTAAAATTATTTAAAATAAGACAAAAGTTTTAAATTAAGCTAAAAAAATAACTTTTTAACAAACTTTTTTATTTTTCTTTGAAGAAACATAGTTCCCAATGTCTTGCAAAACATTTACATTAATTAATACTAACTTAATAAAATTGAATTACTTTTTGAGTACTTTTTTTTAAATTAATATTCTTTTTTTTTTTTATGTGTATCAGATAAAATATGTATCAGGTAAAAATGGTGAATAAATGTTTTTTATGTTTTTGTTTTTTGTTTTTTAACTGTTAACCCTTATCCATTAAAACACAAACAACAGGAATACTCTCTGAATCAAAAGTGTTGAGAATCACTGAATTGAAAGGTATTCGTTAATTGGGCATTTTAATGGGAATTTCTTTGGTTGTCCTACATTTAAAATAAAACAATTATTCTACGTTCACAAAAATATTAGAGCGAGAAAGAGAGAAAGAGAGAGAGAGAGCATGCTTAATTATAAAAAAAAATTGTATGTGTGATTTAAAAAAAGTTTAAAAGTTTGTTTCACAAACTTTCTTTCTCTATCTACGTATGTTATGTCTCTTCCCTCCTCCTTGTGATCAGTTCAGCATGCAAAGAACGCTTGCAGTGAGAATGACGTGCAGCTGAAGCTGAACACAGGCTCAGACAGCTCCTCTTTTCCAAGCTCAGAAGAGTATAAGGAATTTAGCAATGTGAAAACTCGACAGGATGCGAGCGGTGTTTGCCTCTTTCTATGTTTGTCCCCTAAATGTGTGTGACTCACTCTTGGCAGAGAAAAAAAGTGAAGCCTCGTGTTTCTTATTTAGATACAGATTTACTTGCTAAACCAAACAAGAAGAGGAAGAACTTAAAGCAGACACTTAATCCATCGTGTAGTTGTTGCTAACTTCACGTAAAAAGCTGTGTGTGAGTCGAGAATAATTTAAATATTCTATTGCTCTGACGCACATGCGGATGTTGACGAAAGTGGAAAACGAAGCGAATAACCTGCATTGCATTGTACAATGCCACTGGGCTCACCTACCGGTTTCTTTCTGCCGGTGAAAGGCTTTAAAGCGATTAAACTAAACTGTGCTACCGTGCTATAAATATAGCAACAATTGTGCTATAAAATAGCCGTCGGATTTCGCGCTGGTAGCGTCTCCAGAGCGAGACGAACATGCGCCCGACACTCCGCGTTCCGCGCGCACACCAGCAGCGTGAAGAATGGCTAAGCTATAGCCTACTAAAACGTAATGCTTTGTTTGCAAAAAATGTTATTATGACTATTATCAAAACAAAACCACTAACCTATAGACAGATACGAAGTCAATACCACAGTATACAAACAGACTAATCAACCATTTAAATTCACAAACCCAAGACAATCAACTTGAGCTAATGTTTTTTTTATTTTATTTTTTTTGCATTACAAATGCGATGTGATCATTTGCCCAAAAACTAAGACATGAATTATTCACCACCATGAGGTTCAAACTTACTTTCTTAAGTGGAACACAAAGAAGTGCGGTTGGCAGAATATTCGTGACTGACAACAATCAGTTGTCATTCATTTTTTACCCCTACGATGCAGTAAATAGTGACTGAGGCTGTCATTCTGCCTAATAAATCTTTGTTTTCACAGAAGAAAGTAAGTCAAGTCTTGAAAAATGTAAGGTGAATGATGACAATTTGGGCGAACTATTGCTTTCAAACACATGATAGCTGAGAAAATGTCCTTTAATAAGGAAAGTAGTCCACAGGTAGGACAGTGATGTCCATTAGTTCACGACTGAATATTGTATGAGCTTTTTATAGGCTACTTTTTTTCGCTTCATCTCAATAATACCATTTAGGTGAATGGACATAAGTGACGTAGATAAAGTAATATATCTATTTTTTTCAAAGTTAATGCATGCATAAAATGTATTAATATCTTGAATACGGCGGAACTTACCTTGCGTTATCAGGACAGTTAAAAGAAAAAACAAAGTGATTCTCGACGCAGAATTCATCGAGCGTCGCAGGTGGGGAGCGTGTCTCCCTTTCCAAAACAAAGCAACAAATTCGCAAAAGAAGGAGCAAACTGTAGAAAGGATGTTAGTGGATCCCGGTTGCGTGGCTGGGTTGAGTTGTGCTTTCCGCGAGCAGAAGAAGCGCGTGAGATGGATTTGGTTTCGTCCCTCCCCCTGGGCACGTGCATCCGTCCCCACGCGTGTCTCCAAGAAAGAGTCATTAATAAGACGCACAATTGCAAGTTCTTTTATACCGCATTTTAAATAGTTGTTTGTACGAATATGACAATTCTGTCATCGCTTACTCAATTTGACGTCGTTCACGTTCTGCAAGACTGAGAACACAAACGCATTTTAAATGTTGGGCTGCATTTAAATGAATGGTCACTTGAGATACAAATCCTCAAAAAGTTTGCAAACTCACTATAAATGCTGATAGTCAAAGTACACTTGCTGTTTTCTAAAGCCATACCATATAGCGTTGTGTGATGAAAAGTCTGAGAGTGAAGTCTATTTCGTGAATGAATCATTTAGATCCAGTTCTGAATCATTTAAATCATTGATAAGATCGACTCTAAACCGTTCCTTCAACTGGTTCGCCCAAAAATGAGAAGTCACTCGTTTTCTCATCAATGCACCAACATTTTCAATTAATAAAAGTTGCATTTCAGCTATTGTGATTCCAGAAGACCACTTTTTCGAGGCTTAACATTTCCAGCTTTTATGTAAATGCATGTAAAAAGTCGTTTAAGTATATTCAATGTTTCACATTCTGTGTTCCCCAAAGGAAAATAGGTTTAGAAATTGAGTGCAATGATGACAGAATGACCTTTATAGGTATAGATCACCCAAAAATGGAAAATATGATTATTAATTCACCCTCATGTCATTAGAAACCTGTAGGACCGATTTTCTTCTGTGAACCCCCCATAAATGGAAACATTTTGCTTACCAAACTGTTTCCATTGTATATATCAAAAAATATAATGGAAGGGAATAAAAATGTCTTTATTTGTGTTCCAGAAACAACAGAAAGTTATACAGAGTGAGTATTAGTAAATTATGATAATTCTTGGTTAGACTTTGCCTTAAAGGTTGTTTCACTCAATTGTTTGTGAATCCAAAGCTGTTTGTGAAGCAAAAACAAGTTTTTTTTTGCATTTAATGCAAATGTCACTGGAATTAATTACTATTTCTTTAAAAACATCATCTTCCCTTTGTCCCTTTATCGCAATAGAAAACTTACAACATATTTTCATATCACCCTAGGAACCACAGAAAATCAGACAGAAATGTATCTGTGTATCTACTATTAATTGCACATCGAAGAGGCTTTCTAAGGTGCATAAAGTTTTGTTTCAAGTTTTAAAAGCAGTTCCAGGTTACAGCAGGTGACTAAGTGCCGCTGGAAAAGCCTCAGGAATATTGATTACATTTAGCTTCCCATTATAAATGCCTGGCCTTTGACATAAAAAAAAAACAGAGTATTTATGAAAATTTAGTTTAAATCTCACTTTATTGATATAGCGCGAACACAAAGACATCAGATGAATTAAAAGATGACAGGCTATCATTTATGTAAATCCATGTTTAACATTTAAATGTAAACACGCATGTTTATGCCAGAGGGACACGCATGGCTCAGCATGCAGCTGTTGATGTGTTATTGTTGTTTTCCCATCAAACGGCTGTGTTTATCTGTGTATTTGTGAAAGGGACATTTTGATGTTTCAACACATGTGCATGAGCAAACAGACCATAAAACCTACCGGCATCCATGTGCAAATGCATACACACAGAGAGAGGAATACACATTTTAAATTTAAAGTCTAAAGTGGATAATGGCAGGATGAACAAAAATATAATGTTTATGTCGTCTGTCAAAGTGCTAATAGCAGTGTACCTTCTCACAAATAAAATATGATCATGTCTAAATCTTGTTAAATGAAACAGCAGTCTACATTGATGGAGATTTCATTGTATGGATTATCCTTTCTCTGTGAATGTGTTTCAGATTCAAACTTCTCAAGAAATCACCCAGAAATTAATATTTGCTGAAAATTTACTCATCCTCTGGCCTTTCATGAAGTCAAAGAGTTTGTTTGATTTGGAGAAATGTAGCATTCAATCACTTGCTCATCAATGGATGCTCTGAAGAGAATGGGTGCCGTCAGAGTCCAGAATCCAAACAGCTGATAAAAACATCACAATAATCCACAAGTAATCCACACCAACTCCAGTCCAACAGTTAATGACTTGTGACATGAGAAGTTATGGTTACAAATAGACGATTTTAACTTTAAACCACTGCTTCTGCTAAAAAAGTCCTTCATATGAGTACATTTTCAGCAGATTTGAATCGTACTATTCCTTTAATAAGTGTAATAACAGGATTTACATTGCTGAACATTAACCATCATAGATATGTACGCATAAAATAAAATAAAGGTAGTTATTTATAGCATGTCCCAATCCTTTTCATTTGGCTTTGCATATCTTGTCAGTGTAGCTTTTCACAAGTACTGGGACTTTGTAGGTGTCAGATCTTCAATGAAAATTTTCTTGGAAATAGATCTTCCTATCTGAGTATAGCTTGGACACCAGGTCTCTCTCTCTCTCTCTCTCTCTCTCTCTCTCTCAGAGTGTGTGTACACTAGAGGGAGCAGGTGCAGCAATTTGGAGGCCTGTATCAGTCTTTACACAATTGTTTGTTAAATCATGTGTTTTTGTCTTTTCCCTCATGCACTTATTTTCATTTCAATTTAGATTTAGTTTGGGTAATTATTTCAGCAAAATATGTGTATAAGTAGTACACTTAAAATTTATTTTTTTATTTTTTTAAATACCCCATCCCCGTTACTCAGTCATAACAGTATTTTACAAAACCTTTTGTAATTATATTGTGATTTAATTTAATCATCCGTTACGTAGTAGTCTGCGGTACAAACATAACACATTAATTTAGATACATACTGCATATTTGGTTAAATAGCAACTACAACCGCAGAAAAAAATGGTCTGTGGCTTTAAAATGGAAAATAGGAGAGAAAATGTGTGTGTTGGTAAGGGATCACTGTGTACGCATGCAGAATTTTCGGTATTGTTTCCTATACTTTGGGAGAATCATATCATTTAATGGCTACAGCACTGGCGCTGTCCATGGTGCTAAAACATTGATTTGTGGTCAAAGCGGTGTCTATGAAGCTTTCCCTGTTTTTGAAGAAGCATTTATGTGTCTGTTAATATAAACTGACTAGTACTTTGGGGTTGGCGTGTTGATGCTTTAAGCTTTCTGCCTTTAATTAGACAAGAAAGTGACACCAACCAGCATCCCTAGGAGCTCTGCAGCTCTAACGTCACAGTACTGACAACACAAATCTAATCGCATTATGCAAAAGCACTATATAGTTTATCAAGATTATAGTTTAACAGTTTTGTTATTGCTAAAGGGATGGTGCACTCAAAATGATGTCTGAATCTTCAATTTTGGGTGGATTATCTCCTTAACTAAAAATTAAAAATAATTTCCATTTATTGAAATAAAGCTGAAATAAAATACAAATTAAATTAAAAACTTAAAAAAAAAAAATTATATATATATTTTAAAAAATGTTGCTTTTGCAACTAACCAATATTAGTACTAAAATTACTAAAATTGAAACTGAACTAAAAATGAATTAAAGCTAAAAAGAAAGATTCAAATAGTAATAATAACAACCAAGACAAAAGCACATAAAATGACATAATTGTGAACTTAAATTTAAAGGGGACATATCACACACAGTTTCACCCAATCTCATGTTTATTATAGAAGTATAGCATTTTAATAGCTCCAAAGAGTCTTTAGTTTTATCATATTAATTAAAGAAAAATACAGCTTTCTAAATCTCTCCAAAAAACAGCTGAGTCCTGGAGGCGCGCTGTGGGCGGAGCTAAAGAGTGATGAGAACTTGCCAGATTCCCAACTAAACACAGACATTTTGATGCCGTTTCACTTACTGTCTGCAGTTCTGAATCATGACCGGGATCTTTTATAGCTGGGACGGCTTCATCTTTCAGTATCAAACATTGTGCAAATCCAGCGCCGAACTGGGCATTGTTTATAAAACGTTCATCAACAAACACATTTGCAAAATGTTTAGCATTCTTTCACAGCGTAAATACAGTAACTCAACATAGCATTAGACATCACCTTTAAATAAAAAATGTATGTATATATATATATATTAGGATTTAAGGAATTGGTATGTATCTATATAAAAATATGTTAAATCCGGACAGAGTGAATAGGTGATGTGTCCATCATAAAACTAAAATCACACCATGATTTTACTCTTTCCTCCTTTCTTCTTTTCTCCATCTTTAATTCATGGCGTCCTAAAAGCAAGACATAGTGAGTCACAGAGCCATTAATGTCTCACTCTCCTCTCTCAAATCTGTGTGTCTGCTTTTCCTCTCTCCATCCACCCTGCCATGTCCCAAATACTCTTTTAAAAGCTTCTTCACTCTTTAGAACAGGAACGTCATCTTCAAACGCATATTAAAAATAGAAAAATAAAGTTGCATTCCCCAATAGGACTTTTATGGCCTTGTGAATTATTCACTTCAACATCTACAAAACCTAGATGATTGTACCTGAGTGCTTTTATTGTTCAGTGGGAATATCTGGAATCACGAAACAGGGCGCACTGCTGCAAAGTAGAAACCATCTTCACAGCCTCTTGCTCCTGACAAGATCTTAGCAAATGCAATGATCTTTTGGAAGACTCAGAGTAAGCACTCTTAATAGTTACTTACTGATATTCACCTGTTTACTTTTCTGAGAGTCAGTATTTGGAACTGAAATCTATATTTAATAACAGGTGTGACTCAAACTGTCTTAAATATTCCATCACTTGCTCATCAGTGGATCTTCTGCAGTGAATGGGTGCCGTCAGAATGAGAGTCCAAACAACTGATATATGTTGCTTTCTACAATGAAAATGTCGTCTCACCTGAATCAGGAGAGATATATGTACAGATCAAGCACCAGTTACGAGTGAAAACAGCACTAAACAAAACATATGTGAGTAAATTTTATGTGAAAGAACAATTTTCATTGGAGGAAACATTATTACGGATTATGGACTAGTAATTTGGCAAGAGATTACAGTTAAAACACCTAAATGCTGGATTTGTTTCCCACAGACACATTTTGGGTGAACAATTAAACAATTAAATATAAGGATTTAGTGTATATAAATATACTAACATAAACATAAATACATAAATGTACTTTAAAGTTGTCACTGGGGTGATACCGCCAAGTAAAAAAGGTACATATTAATACGTAAAGTTATAAAACATCCCACTGACAGCTGTTGTACCTTTTTTTTTCTGAGAATGTATACAGATAATACGTAATATAAATAAGTTTGATAATCAATAGATAAAGCTTTAAAAATGACTACATGTGATCTAACACATTTGAATCTCTGTATATATACAGAGTAGTGACTTGCATGAGTTTGTCTAGTAAATAAAATCTTTAGGGATAGCTCATCTTAAATGTATCCTTCATGCAAAAATGTAAATTATGTCATTTTTTACCCTCATGTCATTCCAACACATATGTTTTATTTTTTCTTTGGACAATATGGAATGACATGAGGGTCAGTAAATGATAACAGAATTTTTATTTTTGGGTGAACTCATCTCTCATCTCTTTAAAGGAGGAAGAGAGCGTAGTTACAGTAGTTGAGCAAAACATTTATATATCTAATTTCAACAACATTTTATTTCTTTCATGTTTTCAAATTTCGGCTTCTGCACATTTCAAATGTGTTTTTGAATAGATTTTGTTGTTACACCCTCTGTTACAGACTCTGACATTAAATCTTAAAATATGAACTTAAAAAAAATATATATGGTAAATATATTACATATATTAATTTGATTTACATTAGGCTATATCACTATTTGCAATGAAACTGATTTACTGTATGAAAACATCTTACAAGTAAAAACACCTTTAACAATTTTCACACAATTTACAAACAACATGTAACTTTGTCAAATTATGCCAACGGTCTGAAAATTGTTATTTATGATGCATAAATTCTGCGTATTTGATGTGTAAAATTCTAGCTATGATTTTCAGTCATTTTATAAATGTTTAAAATGCCATTCCCATTACAGAATGATATTAAACACAATCGTTTGCGGTGGAAATGATACTAGTCGAAATCTTAGAAACATTGTCAGAGGAATTGAAATAGTGAATTTTTTTTACTGAAATGAATGCATGACATTTAAATGGAGACGAGAATAATTTTGAATTTTAATACATAATATTTACTGAATTATTTATTTATTTATTTTTTGTTGGGAGGTTCAATCGAGCAGCACAAGGGCAGCAAAAAGGGCAGCAATTATCCAATCAAAGCAAGCCTGTAAATTTGACCTTGTGATTGTAGACTATAGAGGCCCAATAGTGTGTTAAGGAGTCCTTGTGTGCTGTTTTGAAATGACAGCTGTGTGTGGTTAGTGTTATTTTTAATCTTCAATGGCAGTGAGAGTGATCAAACGCATGCAGTCTCTCCATATGCCTCTGGGGACGTGCGACCTTAAGACAATATTTAATGAGAGAAATCTGGGAGAGACTCACAAGCTAATGAAATTATGTGTGTGTGTGTGTGTGTGTGTGTGTGTGTGTGTGTGTGTGTGTGTTGCATAGGCTTCTCAGATTACCTCTTTCTAATGGTATTTATAGTTTTCTCTCATTTTAAGATGGGCAGTGTTCCAGCTGTAAAAGCACAGCAAAACAACAGGCAAAGAGCCGTCATACTTGACCAAAGCAAACATTCTGGAATAATCTAAAGAGAGGCTCTGGAGGCTTTGTGAACTTTTATACACTTTTTGAGAGTCTTTAATTCCTTCTATCATCTATCTATGTTTACATTTGGTTGTATTTTTACAGACATTTCTGTATGTTTTGTGAGAGTATATTTTCAAACATAGTTTAACAATTTAATTGCGCAAACATAATATAAAAATCAGACTGAATTGAGCCAAAAATAAATTAATTAAAATTAAACTTGAAATTCCTAAAAATAAAAAAAAAGTATGACCTTGTTTCAAGGTCATATCCCCAACACACACAAATGTATACTATGTTTAGATAATAAAAACTTTATTTGAGCATAATTCTGTATTATTTGTTATTATTATTAAATCATCATCGCTTTTATTGTATTGAAAACAAACAAATGCATTCCTCCTCTCCACATTTCTAAATGCACCATTGCATATTAGAGAATCTGACAGTAAATATGAGAGACGTCGATATCTCAGCACGCTATAAGCAATGGAGGGACATTTCTGCTGATCAGCAGCATTGCAGACAACAGCAGCCATCTCTGCTGAGGCAATGAAGTTTCCACCATGTTAAATCTTTCCTCCGACATCATCGCTATGGGCAGCTGAAAATATATGTGCAAATAAAAAAATAAATATATAAATAGGCCTGACAGCTCTCAACTCTTGACAAATAACATATTTCATGGATTTTCTTTCATTCCTCTTATTTTACGGCCACAGGTCTCTCATATCGCTCTAATTGTCTCCTTATTTCAAATCATTTTTAGTGAGTCAAATTAAGATCAGCTTAAATGCATAACAGCTTCTTGTGACGCTCCTCAAGATGCTATGAATACATAAAAGATATCTAAACAATACATCATGATGTTTATGTCCACTCTGAGAAGTGAAGAGGAATACTATAAGCATGACTCTAAAGAAGACTACCGTAATTCATTTATGAACAACTTATATAATGAATGTCATTCATGGACACACACACACACACACACACACTTGGAAAATTTCAAGGGTGAAAAAAGCATGCAGAGAATAGTTAAAATTTCTAGAGAAAAGCTAAATTGTGAAGGTGCGGACAGCTTTGAAGCATTACAGTCTGCTTTTGTACTTTGTCTCACTGGTTCAAATGCTGATGACAATTTTCTCTCAGATGGTTAATTTATGGTACTTCATGGCAGGGATCCAAGCATTGCACTCATATTTGATACACAAAACTCTGATGCCTTCTAAATTATCTTTATGATCTAAACTTTGTGCACAAACTACTACATGCCTTCTGTCGTCTGGTTGATGGTTCATAATATATATTTGAGGTCTGAAAAGTTCCCCCTTTAGGTTTTGTTGTGCATGCCTTTTTGTTGTGGAATATTTAACGATTTTCATAAAGTACTGGTAAGAATACATTTTATATTATTAGTAGTATTTCAAATTGAAAACTTACTGGAATGAAGCAAAGCTACTTGATTATCCATACATAATATTTTTTAGAAACATCATGTTATAATCAAATAAATATTTTGAGGAATGTTTATTAGTGCATCTCTTAATCATTAATGTAATGCATTGCATAACATTTTTTTCAACTGAGTGACAACCGATATTTATATGCATATTATGTTTTATATATATATGTATGTGTGTGTGTGCATACACACACACACACATATACTGGGTTTGTTTAAATATATATTTTTTTATGTTTGAAGAATATTGTGCACATAAAATTATATACTGCATATCAAGTCCCCCCAAAAAAAGGTTATTAAAGGCAATTTTAATAATGTAATTGCACATTCATGGTAGTATTTAAAATGATAAAGCTCTACCTTTCGTCATTACCACTTGAAGGATTTATCCCTCTACAGGGAATATGATTGACATGGGGAAGGCCACTTTAAAATGAGTGCACACCCATATCTTAGTGGTTTCCATAGCAATGGAATATTTTCCATGCTAATGTCGTAGAAAGATTAGCGAAAGCATCTACATTTATTATGCTTCCCAGTGCCTGCATGTTACCAAAGCATCGGTTAAAAGGGTAAAACTCTGTCTATGTGTTGATACCTCAGACACATCGATACTATAAAACAGATAAGCACCACAGTGTGTATTATATGTGTGTAATATATAAACCAAATATCAATAATGAAAGATTGTCCACGAGGAAAAATGCATTTGTGTGCACTTGTAAATGGACCCTCTCGATTCAAAGATGGAGCATTAATATTGAATGTGCAATAAAATAAATACAAAGAAAATGCAGAAATTAAAAAAACAGCTCTCACATGAAGGAAAAAAATATTTATTGTATCATTTTTATAACTACAATGCTTATTTTGAAAAGTCTATTGATCATACTTTTGTGGTGGTGAAGTGATCAATCACAGCATGAAACTTTCTTTTAAGGCAATTAAAATGTGCTTCAATTCCGGAAAACCACTTACAGACGTTAATCAAATGTTCATTTCAAACAATACTGAGTGAACTACAGTTTGTGTCAATGCATTTGTATGAGGTCAAGCAAAGAGGAGAAAAAACGTCTTAGAAAATTAGTTCTTGCATCAAGGTCTCTGATAATCCTGCTCTTGAAACCCTGTAAACTCTTCTTTGATATAAGTGAATGTGTGCCTTGAAAAAAACATAAAAGTGAACACTACATAAACCATATAAATGTTGTACAACAATTTGGCTGCAAAGATGACAGCTGACTTTTATTGCTCAAATGAGAAACTCTTAAAGGTGCAGTATGTAATTTTGTGCTAGTAGTTAAAATATATAGTTTAAAAATATTGTTTCTCCGGTCCATACTCCTCAGACTCGATGCTCACACGGGTTGCCAGATTGAGAACATGCAACAGGAAGAATACAACTGACAAATGAAGGCAGCGAGCCTTACAATTAAAGCTGACAAGATGATTCATCCATGTTTAATTATTCCTCTCGAAACAGAGATTTTTAGTTGGATCCAAAGCTTTTTAACTTGGATAGATTCAGTGATCTCTGACCTAATTTGTTTTCTGGATTCCTTGATTGTGTGAGGAATCACACAGACCAAAACAAAAACAGACATTCTGACACAGAATGCACATTAAAAGTAGATTAACCGACTGTAGCATTGCTTTTCAGAGAAACAAGTATATTAAGCGTTTCCTAAATATCTGCAAATCAATTATGGCATTTGTATGCTTTACTATAGTCAAAAAAATTACATACAGCACCTTTAATTAAAGAAACAGGATCATTGGTTTATAGCATTGAGACTGTTTGTCATGTGACACACATAAGGAATTCACTAAGAAGGAACAGAACCAGCAAATGTGTTTATCTGCATCTAAAGAAATTATGCAAATTGAGTAATGGCTGATTTTACGGCTGATTATAACACTCTACTCCAATTAATCATCATTTGATAATTTACTGCTACCACGATCAGTAGAAAATGTAAACAGGTATCTGTTTACATACAATTGTGTTTACAGCAAGCTTCCTGTGGACGATAATAGCACAACGTTAATACACATGCTATAAGAAGCCTAATTTGCATAGAAAGGAGGTTTTCAAAACAATTATTATGTGCTGCTTAAACTGTATTGCGGGTGGTTGGTGAATAAAATTCATAAGTTTGCGCTGAAACACCACACGCTAATGCAACAGTTTAGTGAATTCGTCCCACAATGGTTCGGTTCTGCTGAACGTTAATGTGGATTTGTGTTTGTGATATGTCAAAGCTGGTATGCCCCAAAGTCACAGGATCACTCAGTGGATATTTTAGAAATCCCCATATCTGCAAATGGGAAAGAGAAGAATATGATGGGAAAAGGCAGGGAAGGACAGAGAGAGGCAGATGCATCAGTAAACTTTTCCACATCGAAGGTGACACTATTGTTAAATGCAGAAGTTTACAAAACTCTGGAAGGCACTTGCCTCCAAACTCTCCTCTATCATGAATAAAAGAGAAGGAGTAGAGAGAGAAAGATGTGACTCACACTTCTTCTGCCACGGGGGTGTTGTAGCTCTGAAAGAGAGGCTGAACAAAGAGTCCGAGTGTGCCGACGACACACACCAGGATAAAAATCCAGAGGAAGAGCCGGTCGATCACCATGGCTACATACTTCCAGTCCTCAATGATCTGCAAACCAAAAAAAAAAACTTAAACTTACTTAAATATTCATTACCATTAAAAATATGCATTTTTTAGTATTTGATTTCATTTACAAAATATGTGATGATTCCAATAATGCATAATTATAAATATATGTTTACACTTTTAATGTTTTATGACATTTCAGTGTTAAGAGGCAGCATTATTTTAATAAAATAGTTTGCATATTAAACAGCATGTAAAATGTTATAAATTTGTACTGTTAAAATTCATAATATGCATCTTGAACTCTTGAATCAGATCACACTGGTTGTGATACATGTTTTTTGATCCACTAAAATGAACCGACTCATAAGAGTCATTTGTTCGGGAATCAGATCACACTGGTTGTGCTACAAGTTTTTGATCCACTAAAATGAACCGACTCATAAGAGTCATTTGCTCAGGAATCAGACCACACCGGTTGTGCTGCATGTTTTTTGATCCACTAAAATGAACCGACTCATAAGAGTCATTTGTTCGGGAATCAGATCACACCGGTTGTGCAACATGTTTCTTGATTCACAAAAATGAACCGACTCATAAGAGTCATTTGTTCGGGAATCAGATCACACCGGTTGTGCAACATGTTTCTTGATTCACAAAAATGAACCGACTCATAAGAGTCCTTTGTTCGGGAATCAGATCACACCGGTTGTGCTACATGTTTTTTGATTCACTAAAATGAACCGACTCATAAGAGTCATTTGTTCGGGAATCAGACCACACCGGTTGTGCTACATGTTTTTTGATCCACTAAAATGAACCGACTCATAAGAGTCATTTGTTCGGGAATCAGACCACGCCGGTTGTGCTGCATGTTTTTTGATCCACTAAAATGAACCGACTCATAAGAGTCATTTGTTCGTGAATCAGACCACACCGGTTGTGCTGCATGTTTTTTGATCCACTAAAATGAACCGGTTCATAAGAGTCATTTGTTCGGGAATCAGATCACACCCGTTTTGCTGCATGTTTTTTGATCCACTAAAATGAACCGGTTCATAAGAGTCATTTGTTCGGGAATCAGATCACACCGGTTGTGCAACATGATTTTTGATCCACTAAAATGAACCGACTCATAAGAGTCATTTGCTCGGGGAATCAGCTCACACCGGTTGTGCTACATGTTTCTTGATCCACTAAAATGAACCGGTTCATAAGAGTCATTTGTTCGGGAATCAGATCACACCGGTTGTGCAACATGTTTTTTGATCCACTAAAAAGAACTGACTCATAAGAGTCATTTGCTCAGGAATCAATTTACCCCATTTGTTCTGCATGTTTTTTAATTCACTAAGAACCAGCTACTATAAGAGTCATTTGTTCAAGATTTAGACACCGCTGGTTGTGCTACATGTTTTTTTTTTTATTCACTAAAAGAAATTGTCCATAAGAGTAATTTGTTCAGGAATGGCCTAAACCAGTTCCTCTGCATTGATTTACTAAATATATATATCAGCAATTGTTGTGCTGTATTGTTGATTCACTAAAACTCTACTCCACTCAAACTCAGTAATAAATAAATCAATAAAGTCAATCAGTCAATAAAATACAAAACCACATCTCACCCCTTCATCGTCATCCTCAATCTTCATATGTTCAGCAATGAACCTCACACCATCTATGGCCTCATCCACATCTTGGTCGTGCCTGACTTTCACTCTCTGCCTGAACTCTGACCCCTCAGGGAGGTCACCGACCCTCCAGGCCCCACACACACGCCCAGGGTCATCAGTTAAGAAGAACGAGTCTCCATCCTGATGAGATGAGAATGATTTCCGTTGATGTTTCCGTCGAAACCTTTCCCGTACATTAGACCTTCCAGGCCGTCGCATCAGAAGGAAAGCAGGAAGCTTATGAAGAAACACACACTTGACCCACTCAGGCATGTAGTGTGTCGATGGAGAACGGTGGTGCACGTTGAGCACACACACACTCGTCACAATAGAAAATGTGACCAGCACCATCGTAAACATCAGATACTTTCCTATTAATGGAACAGCTAATGATGTTGGTGGAACGATCTTCGATATCAGGAGCAGAAACACAGTAAGAGCCAGAAGAACCGACATGCATAGTGTCACCTTCTCTCCACAGTCTGAAGGGAGGTAGAAAACCAGAATTGCAAGAGACGTGATGAGGACGCATGGAATGATAAGGTTAATCGTGTAGAAGAGAGGTTTGCGTTTAATCACAAAGTCGTATGTGATATCCAGATATGTGAGGTCATTGGGGTCTTCGTTTTTTCTGCCAGGGAGGGACACGATATCCCATTCGCCGCTGGGTGTGTAGTCATCGCGACTGGCAAAATCAGACGTCAAGACAAGATCGAGTTCTGTGCGGTCATAGGTCCAAGAGCGAAATTTGAGCGTGCAGTTCTGTTGATCGAAAGGGAAGTTACGGACTTCTATAGCACAGGCGCTCTTGTAGATGGCAGGAGGGAGCCAGAAAATATCCCCAGTGTTGGAGACTACGGCATTGCAGTAAAATGATACTTCATATACACCATCAGCACTGTAAGAAAAAAATGAATATTATGAATATCAATCAACTGTATTCTGTGTATTCCTAAAGAACAAAAAGGGAGTTACACTGGGAAAATGTATGCAGTCCTAAATGCATTCTATATTTATTTACTTTATTTATTTATCATTCATTTTTTATTTAAAATATATTTTTATTTTATGCAAATATATTATTAAGAACAAATAAACAATTTATGTAAATAAAAAAGTTTTTTTCTAAATAACAACAATTTCTAAAACAAATTAATGAGTAATTTTTTTTATGATATAACCACTATTAATGTAATGTTAGATTTAGACTAATTTAATATGCAATCTAAATAATATTTATTTATTAGTACATACATTTTTTATTTAAAATAATTGTTATTGATCTCATTGTTTCTTGAAAATTAAACTATAAAAATATCAAATTTGGCATCTTAGGGTTAGGTTAGGTATATTATTATAAATGTATTCATTCGTAAGTCACTTTGGACAAAGCATCTTCTAAATGACTAAATGTGTGTGTGTGTGTGTGTGTGTGTGTGCGTGTGTGTGTGTGTGTGTGCGTGTGTGTGTGTGTGTGTGTGTGTGTGTGTGTGTGTGTGTGTGTGTGTGTGTGTGTGTGTGTGTGTGTGTGTGTGGTTAACTTAAATCATAGCCCCCGTTTTGAAAAACCCATGAATATGAGATGCTGAGAACGCCTCCTCTTCACACACAGTTCCTGGTTAGTATGCATTAATTAACAGATTTTTAATCCGGGATAGCTCCCCCTATGTGCCCTTGAAAATATTAGTGTACAGCTTTTCAATTAAAATTATCATAGAAATTCAATGCTTATTTAAGCAAAGGATTCGATGCGCCAGTGTCTCTTTACATGAAGAAATGCCTCTTAAGATAACTAACGTCTCATCCCACCAAATTTAGCCATTTAAGCAATGAACATGCGTATGTACATCCTTTATTTTTATCTACTAAAATAGAGGTTATATAACACATATTACTTCCACAAGGAACAACCATCTGACCTATATCAAACACTTTAAACATTTTGCTTGTCATACTTATTTTTTTCTTCATTCTTCTGAGCTTTGTCAAGACCGTAGACGTGAACGACGTGAAACAACAGCAACAAGGGAGACTGCTCTTACTTTTGGCAACTTTCTAGCATAATTATCCAGTCTTGTGTAACAGTGACAGTTTGCTTGTTGTATTGTGTTTGACACTAAACACTGCTCTGCATCAGGTCTCACAACATCCCATGGCCTTAATAAGAACTGAAAAAAGCTGCAGGAAATGTATTATTGTGGTACTAATAACTGCAAAAACAAAGTTATTCCAAATAAAACATTAATTTATCAAACATTACGATACACATGTAAGATTGCATAACTATACTGAATGAAAGTGTATCAGTGTATCATATTGTCATTATAACATAGGATCCTATAAGTACTATTATCAGTACTTACTCAGCAATAACATATTGCTTTATTCATATTATTTCACAAAATCCTGTTTTTCTGAATTTTTTAATCAAATAAATGCAGCCTTGGTGCGCAGAAGAGACCTTCAAAAGAAATTAAAACTCTTATTGATACCAAACTAAGTCTATAGACAGTAGAGATGTGCTAATGATATATAAATGTACTGGTCACAGTTATAGCATACTTGTTATAGAGTACTATATCAGGAAGCCAGATGTGCTGTGATGGTATTCGTAGTTTTTTGATGCCTTCATACTCATTCGGGTCCCACACCAGTCTGTAGTCAGTCCACTCCTACAGAGAGAGTAAAGTGTGGTTAAAACTTTTAAACGTGGGTTAGACAATGTACCAGAATTGCTACCAAGCACACTTTTAACAGAACAGCTAAATGCATTCACTTGGTTAAACAGGATTTTCCCTCACTTTTAGAAATGACCTAAAAGTGAACTATAATTGAATTACAACTCAAATTTGACACACGCAGTAAATGCACTCATGTGTTTGACAGCTGATTAGACTGTGTTTTATAACACTATCCAGATGAGAGCACAGGCATAGCAGGTGAGCTCACCTGAGTCAGCCACACATTCGTCGTCATGATTTGTTCCCTCTCATTCTATAAAAAGAGCAGAACATTGCATGTAACAGCGGAAAAGTGAATAGAAAATAATCAAGCGGAATGACACAAGATGCATCAACCGTGTGAGCGCTAACACTGAGCTCTATCTAGAAGTGACACGAAAGGGTTAAAGCATGTGAAACTCAGTCTGAATGATTTGCTCTAATTTACAGCTGTGTGAAGCACAGATCTGAACAAATGAGATTCCACAGAGGGCGGGGCTACCCAGTGCAACAAGACAAAAATAGTAACAGATTGTTTTGTCGCTTTTCACTTTGTGGCACTGTGCCTGGTTACAACAGAGCGTCAATGTGATTTTACCTGTCAGTGTGAATGACCTTAAGTCTCTAATGTGTCACAGGCATGTTACCGCTGCACCACGGCTCTAATGCAATTGTGTGCATGTGACATGAACATTAAATGCACCATTTATACACACACTCACACGATTGTATGCAAAATGCCTTAAATGTTACTTATTGAAATATCAAATATTTAAAAAAAATTAAATATAAAGTTTGAGTCAGAATGAAACTGATATTTTTATTCAGTATTTTTATTTCTGCTCGTCAAAGAATTCTGGGGTGAAAAACACTTAAACGCTATCTACACTTCATTAAAAAGCAGCAAATCAGCATGTTAAAATGATTTCCGAAGGATCATGTGACAATGAAGACTTAAAACCTTTAAACAGAAATGTATAAATCATTTATATTTAGGACATTTAGCAGACACTCCTACCCAGAGTCACTTAAAAAAGGTTTATACAGTATATGTTAGGTCATGAGATTGTACTGTATTTGTATACTGTATTTATGATGCTGATATCACGTATAATAAATCATACAAGCAAGTTTGTTTGTTTAGAGTTGGAGCTAAACTCTGCGAAACAGTGGACCTTGAGCTGCCCACCTCTTCTTGAATATTTTGTGTTTTCTGTGTGTGCATATGAGACATACTTACCACACTAATGAGCTGTGCAAGAGAGACTTTGATGCCAATAGTGACCTGCTGACTCTTATTGACCGCAGGACGGATAAGTTTATTGTAACGCTCAGGACCGAGCAGAAAATCTACCAGCCTCTCCTCAGCATCAGCAGAAAGAGACCCTAAAATACACAAACACAAACAATAAATGCTAAAGTAAAGGTGTGATATTATTAGGAATTGTTTGTGAAATTTACTGGCAATGTCTATGTAAAAACATCTGTCTATCTGTCTATCTATGCATGTGTGTGTGTATGTTTGTGTTTGTGTGCGTGTTTGTGTGTGTGTGTGTGTGTGTGTGTATATAACATTTTCAGTGCAGTATATGACTGTATGTTCGCTAGAACATAAAAGAAAGTATTTTTGTGACTTTTTGTGATCGATGTGAGTGTCTTGATGGATTTTTGACATAGAGACGTAGGATTTTGACATTTTCCTTGATCAAAGACGTTGTAAAACTAAAAACAGGTCGTTCTGAAATCCTTGGATTTCTGACATTTGACTTTTTTAACAGTCTGAGCTGCACATTTTAGAGCAGATTATTGTGTTAACTTTATTTATAAATTACTATAAATGAACTAAATTATGACTGATTTGCCAAAATAATAATAATAATAGGAAGAAGAATTAGAGAAGAATTATTACATCAGAAAAAATGACATTAAAAAAGGTGTAGAAACAAATTTAACTCAAAAATGGCAAGTAACACATTGTATTAAACGTGAAATTTTAAAGATGAAAATCTGAAAGCATTTTCTGGTAAAACATCCTCCAATAATCTTGTTTAATATGATTCTAGACCGTTCTAGCTTTGCATCTAGTGTCTGTTTGCCCAAATCTTTTACAGTAATTGTCTTTAAATGTCAAACATCAAATCATGAAAAGACATTGAAGTTATAAAGCAGTGCTATCTCCTACAGTTATAGTTCTGGAGCTTTTGAAAAAATCATGAAAAGGTCAGAGGTGTCTGCTAAGCTGCATCTAATCTGCTTTCACTGTAGAGCAAAAAACCACAAACATGTCAGAATCATTTTTCTCCGCATCTTATCCCATCATAACTCATAAGCCCACCAATGCTGTGGAGGGGGTGTGCCAATGACATGGCAAAACAATGACTTGCCAAGCCGGTAGCAACACACACACACACACACACACACGTCATTTCCTCCTCACTGCATGTGGATAAGATCTCCAGTGACTGTGCTCCTCCTCTCAAAACAGAATACTGACACACACACACACACACACACACACCTAGTTTCCATCATGAATCCAAGAGTGTGTCAGACTCCGTTGGATCTGTTCCGCACAGGAAGACACACACACCTTTGAGCTTCTGTGGCTATGCTGAGCTTTAGTCACTTTGCATGGCTTGTCCCTTTAAGCAAAGCAAGGTCCTGATCCACTTCACATCAGTTTATGTGTGTGTTTATGTGTAACTCAGTCCTCAAGGATGTTATACCCATGCAAAAGCCTCTGGAAAGAGCATCAGTGTGTGACCATATACTGTATGTGTGTCTGACCTAATATCTCTAATCTCAGACCCATCTGTGTGTTACCACCATTTCTAGCTTAATGCTTCGTCAGACAGACAAAACATCTGCAGCATCATCTGACTCTAATATCCATTTTATTGATTTATCTATTTGCCATTCTTTCATTGTCTATATGAGCTGCAGTGGATTCAAATGCAGTAACAGAGAGTACCAAATCTCCTTAGAAAATGATGACAATGTTTATAAATAAACAAGAATTTCATATTTTACATTTTAGACAATGCACGTTGGCATGTTCAAGCCTAATCCGTTAAATTTTCTCAGAGAAAGGTCATAATGGCATAAGCATAAACCAGTTGACACAGGTAGATTTAATAGCCTTTTACACAGAATTTGCACATCACATAAGCTGCCACTACCGAGACTCAAACCCACTCCCTTTGGGTTACCAGCTTGACTGGCTAACCATTAGGCCACAACTGCCATAATATACACAGTGTTTTTGACTTATAATTTATTGATCCATAAGGCATGAAACTGCTGCTGTCTTTTAAGCTGTTAGCCAGGTTTTACATCATACTACAGAAAATATATTGATGATCTTTACTTTCTTGATGTCAGTAGTGTGCTCATATTTACTTTTGAGCCTTGTAGATAATTTTCTTTTACCAAATTGTGCTACTCTTGCATTAAGTAAGATAGTCCTTGTATCTCTTTAGCTGCTCCTCTTCAGGTGCACATTTTTAATGCAGGTTTATACTTTTAAGTGCAAACTTATCTGCCTTTTTTCAACGTGGAAGAAAGGCGTTTTCTGTGAATGTGCCAGACTTCTGGTTCATTAGCTGCTGTGGGGAAATAACGAGAAGAATATAACAACATGCACGGAACAGTAAAACTGTTTGCACTACAAACAAGTGTGTTCACGATTAAGATAATACATTAAAATAAAATTTTAAGACACAATTGTTTGCTTTTCAAGCAGCAAAACAAGCTGTTTTGTAAAGCTAAAAATAGCTGGAAGTGCAGGACACCGGAAGCCAGACTCATAAAATTTACAAATGGCCACACCCGCTCTTACGGGAAAACTAAGGTGGATAGAAAGCCTGAGTAAAAGACATGCACACAAACATGCACAACAACTCTTGAAAGAGCTGATAATTAAAGATGAAAGATATCATACTGCTACAATTACCACGTTATGTGTGTGTGTTTGAGGCTATTCAGCTGAGCTGTGATTTTTGTTCATGTGACTGAACTGCTTCTGAAGAGGTTGTGTGTTTTTGTAAAGCTTGCTCTGATGTTAATGGATGTTAGTGGGGGTTAAGTGCTCTCATCCCTCACATTATGTATAGGTCTTATCCCAGGTTATATCTGCACATCGATCGTAATCCTGCATTTTAGGATCTATTACATATATATTTGATCATTTTAAGATATTTAATATAGTCTTTTGCCGGGTTGTGGACACTAGTAATCACAATATCACCAGTAATTCTGAAAAATAGCCACGATGCTTGTTATGAAATTAATCCAATTCAAGGCTTCTAGAGAATTTCAATATAAGAATATAACTTTTGGACTCTTAACAGTTTGGTGATGTTTGATTTAATTTAGAATGTAACTACAGAATATAATATATATTATTATATATATTTTCTATTGTTTATTGTACATTTATATCACTTTTATAGCATTTTTGCATTATTAAAAAAATAGCAAGCAAATGTTTTTTAACATTAATATTATATTTTATATTTTGCTGTTAGAGTACAGTGAATATTTTAATAACATTTGCTAAGGCCTTCAATTAACCTTTATTTATACTTCCTTTACTTCCACATTCCAAAACTGTAAAAATGAATAATCTGTGGTCATATGGCAATTTATAAGTGAATAATCCAGCTAAAAAAACATCTTAACTTTAAATACTTTTATACACATTTCCCTTATTATTTATTTGTCTGACCCTACACAGACACACGGCATGTGGTTAGATAATAATAATAATAAACATTGAATATAAAACAAATTAATTAAAATTGCATGGAACACAGAAATAGTTGAAAGAATGTTCATGCTGCTCTTTTTTATGAAAGTGGATGGGGACCAAGCACCGTTAAGCTTCAACAATTACCAAACAAAATAAAACATCAAAAGTAGTTCTTATAACGCAGGCACTATAATTCAAGTCTTCTGGAGCAATATGTATATTTACAGAGCATAAAATTCAAACTGTAAAAAAATCACTATGACCTTCCTGAAGTTCAGAAGCACAAAAACTCAAAGAATAGTGTTTGACCTACTTAATAAACAATGGACACTTAAACTTAATCAACAAGTCTTCTACTATGCACATGTGTCCCACATGAACGCATGCATCCATTAGGAGAGAGAGTGTGTGTGTGAGAGAGAGAGAGAGAGAGAGAGAGAGAGAGAGACTAACACCATGTTACCAATGTCAGTAATTAAATAAAATAAAATAATGCATGCTTATTTTTTGCGTGCTGCTATTTCTGAATATTTGACTAATGGCTATTTGACAAACCATTATAATAAATGTATTTAAAAACAAGTATGCAATAGCCTCTTACTTGTCACGCAGAGCCAAAGTAGGCAGAAACAAATAAGCCACTTTGATGCCATCACGAAGACCATTTCTCTCTCTCTCTTTCTGTCCTGGGTGAAGGTTCACAGTGATGTCCAGTGCACTCTCCAGGACGGGCGCTGTGGTGCTTTACCCTAGCCGAGGGTTATTCTCTGTGCTCCGGGCTTTGCTCTTTCTCTCTCAGCATTCAGCAGCCGTCTCTCAATCATCGACAAATGTTTTGCTCGCGTTAAGGCAATGTACTCCAGTGCGCCGAGAAAAGCGCGAGCCCGTCCACAGACTCCGGTCAGATTACGCGCGCTAACATTTGAAGCGCGCTTAAGCCTTTCATCAAGTCAGTGCGTGTGTCTTAACGAGAAAGAGACGCGGCTGTTGCAAACATGTTTCCTGACAACAAGAAAGCAAATGACAGTAAACTGTAGACGGCTCCATGTAAACTTTTAAGCGATGAAGCGCGAGAACTGACACGCAACACACACGTCACCTTTTAAAGCTCACATACTTAGGCAATAACAATGTTCTTATAGTATGCACTTATATGATCGAATGTATTTCTGGCTGAGTAATCTTCAGATGCAGTGCAGGGATCTGTGAGAACAGTGATACAGTCTCATATGGGACTCCTGGACTCAAAAATATGATTATTATCATCAGCTTCAATAAGCTATGTTACGTCATTTTAGGATTTCTCGCCTTATCAATCATTAAATTAAAAAAAATAAAATAAAAACTGTCTACTTTCTGTCGTCAGGTTTTTTTATGAAACCTGAGAGATTTCTGTCAGTCCATTGAAAGTCTATTCCAACTTTGATTAAAACTTTTAGAAATATTTTAGTAATACTTTACCTTAAGGTCACATTAGTAAATGCAACTAACAAGTCTCTTTTTTTATATAGCGCTTTAAACAAAATACATTGCGTCAAAGCAACTGAACAACATTCAAATAATGCAAAATGATAGTTAAAGACAGTTCATTATTGAATTCAGTGATGTCATCTCTGTTCAGTTAAATAGTGTCTGTGCATTTGAGCAATGCATTATGTATTAATCTTTGTTAATGTTAGTTAATAAAAATACAACTGTTCAGTGTTATTTCAAGTTCATTAAATAATATTAATCCACAACTTTTGATTTGATTTGATAAGCTGCTGACCCACATACTGTATACCTGACAAAAAAGATGTCCTCCCTTTATCTACTTTCTATTATCTACTGAAATATTCTATTTTAATGTCGTTTTAAAAAGGCTGTCCAGGAACCTGAGCACCCTTAACACCAAAAACCTTTCTGGGTGACACTAATTATTGTTCTGGCTCACTTCTTCAGATGAGTAAAGACACGACCAGTGGGGAAAAGTATAACAGAAGTGTAATAGATAATTAACATTTAAAGGAAACAAGGGTTCAGACCCCTGCTTTTTTCCTTTTTATTTATAAACATCAACCTGAACCTGAACTTAACATACAGTGATCACCAACTGCTAAAACAATAATAATAAGTGATAACCTTTGTTGCATGCCAGCAAAACAATTTTCTCATAGCATGAGGGTTGGCAGATGATTATATAATAATCAGTTTATAGCAAATAAGCCACTTTGTATGTACTGTATACATGTGAATGATGATTTCTGCTACATTTTAGACAATGATGCCTTTCTTTGAGGTATATTTATAGTCAAAAGAGGCATGTATAAGATATCTTTAGTTTGAATAGTCATAAGGTTTCTGCATACGCCTGCTCTTTGTCTCTCACACGCACACTGACACACAAACACAAGGAGAGGCAGTGAGGTTAGAGCTTTAAAAGGCAAGCTTCTGCTTTCTATAACCACAGCAGGTAACCTGCCAACTGTTAAAAGCAGAATCTTGTTCACAGCATAGAATAATCTCCACACTGCACACACACTTTCATATAGACTCTACAATAAATACAGACTGATGATGTTTCATTGTGTCACTCATATCTGAGACTCTGATTTCAGTGGGATACCTAGTGTATATATTGATATTAATGTTGAAGCTTATAAAGATGTGTAATGTGGCAACACTGCACAAGAATTGATGTCTTTGGTATCTAGAGGATCTAATGCATAAACCTGTTTAGAGTCATAACCTGATTTAGAATTGGCCTCCTTCAAGAGGATGCTTTTTTAGTTAATACTAATACAAAAACAATATACTATAGAGATTCATCAGCTTATTGCTGCGTGACATCCAGAAAGACACATCTGATAATGTTTTATTTACATTTTAATGGCATGGTAACACTTCATAATAATGTTAATTGTGTTATCATTGGTTTATGCATACAATATCATGAACCAGCAATTAATTTTACAGCATTTATTCATGTACTGTATAAATGTACTATTACATTTACAATACAACTTGCATGTAAAATGTGTACATAGATATTATCACAATGCAGTGGATAAACTATTTTACAGTATGTGCACTTACAGTGAACTTACACAAGAAAGTACTGAGTAATATAAGGTAACTACTTGGACTTAATATGGGTTAAGGTTAGGGTTAGTATAATTAGTAAGTAGATAGTGCATACATGTAAAACAAGAATGTAAAATGAAGTGCTATCAATATTGCTCATGATCTTTACAGTTAACGTTAACACATTAAACATTACTGACATTTTCATGCTATTATGGCACACTCTTCTAAGAGTTTAACATTTCTTCAACAGTGTTTACCAGCATCCTCAGTCTGTGTCTCATGTACTGTAATTACCCATAGATCCGTTGCTGCTTTAAAAACACATACAGATGTTTTACACAGAGTCATTAATTTCAATCAAAGCTGTGGCTGCTGTGTGTAGATGGGGGTTATGACAGGAGTGTTGGGTAAATTGTGTTCTGCACACACATCCCATTTACGGGATGATGGAGATTCCAATCTGTCGTAATGGACTTGAATCACATCTCACATTGTGTGGCCCACAGTAAAAGAGATTGACGGGCAAATAGGTGTGAGAGACAGATTACTGTAATATCTGAGGGGTTTTGTACAGATTAAAAAAATGGTAAGAGATGATTCATTGGATGTGCCAGTTTTATACTTATTCCTGGAGGACAAACACCTGTTTTCTAAGAAAGGTGACATTTCAGTTCTGATCCATCCTCCATCCATCCAACCCTCTGGCAAAAACAAACAGCTGACACTTTTCACAACATTTCAAATACAAATAACACAAATACATGTGGCAAGTGGACACCACATACAGTATATAATGCTTGAAAATCTTACACACACCGAGTTTTAAAGGGATACTCCGTCCAAAAGCCTCAAGCCATCCCAAATGCATGACTTTGGTTCTTCTGTGGAACACAAACAGAGATTCTTAGAAAAATAATTAATTGCTGTTAGCCCATAATGTCACAATTCACTACAGGAGGAGACAAGGAGCACGATTAACAATCCTTTAATTTCTCGAAACACAAGGGAAATCCAGAATAGGAGCAAGAAACATCACAGATATTGACGATGTAGACCCGACAGAGGAGAGACACAAAGACTGGAACTTAAATACTAGAGATAATTACTAAACACAGGTGCATGGAATGAGACAATCAACATGGGACATGGAAAACATGGAGGAAAAAACACAGCATAATGAGTCCACAGGCGTGAAACATACAGTGCATGTTCATGGGTCCCTTATATTTGATGCCATGCAAAATGAATACAATAGCAATCCAACTATGACACCAGTTGATAAAAATGTTTACTTCTAAAGCAAAAAGATAGGTTTGTTTGAGAAAATTGCAATTTTTTAACTATTTAAATTATAAACCATTGCTTCCCGGCCTACTGCCGAATGCAGTTTTAAGAGTTCATAGACGTAAACATTAACACTTGCTCAACCAGAGATGCAGAAGGACTGTTTTTCTCATCAGCATTGATTCATCAGCTGTTTTATGAATTAATGTGGAGTTTGTTTTGATAGGTTTCACAATCATCAACATTGAGAGACCTGCACTCGCTTACAGTTTATCAAAGATTTTGCTGCATTCCACAGAACAAAGTCAGACACACATCTAGGGTGACATGAGGTTTAGTAAATGATGAGAGAATTTTCATTTTCCTCATGTATCATTTCATAGTAATGGTGGCAGTGGCCTTTTTTTTAGCAAGATAATGCATCCTGCCACACTGCAAAAATTGTTCAGGAATGATTTGAGGAACATGACAAAGAGCTCAAGGTATTGCCTTGGCCTCCAAATTCTCCTTTGGACAACGATCATTGATTTAGGGGTCTACAATTCACTCTTGCTTATAAGAGTGAACCCAGTATGGCCTATATATTTTTATGTAAAAAAAAAAGAGTATACTTCTAAGAGCCTCTCCTTGGAAAACATTTCAACTCACCCATAACTGAAGCATGAGTTTGAAGTGTTTTTGTTTTAAACGTGTTTGGAAACAGCTGTTTTTGTAATTCTGTTCGGTGCCAATAGTGTCACAGAAATCAAACACATCAACTTTTAAAGCCAGTCAGTTCAATGATGTGTGTCTCCCCTCGTTGAATGTGATTCTGCTCATTCAGCTGAAATATTTCATGAAAGTGTCAGCAAGACCATGAGGTCAAAGACAGCAGAAAGCTTTAGCCCTGACCGCTGCATAACCAAGGGTCAAATCCGTTTCAGGGGGTCAGTGCAGAGCAATTTAGAGGTGAGGAAAGTGTAATTGAGACTATCTCTGACACTGTCTGTCATGCACACACATATCCAAATATACACCCATACCCAAACTTATTTCCTGTCATAGAAATGCTAGCTTTGGCACTGCTTTGCTGTCAATTTGACTATTTCAGCAATATATTTTACTTGCATGCAAGCATATAGACACTGGGCTGGGGGTGTGTATTGTTTATTTATTTACTTATTTATTTTATTGACAGAATTTCTGCAAGTCTGAAACCTTTTCTCTCTCTTATTAATCTCCTGATTTTTAAATCTTGAATAAACTGGCAGTGTGACATCATTCCATGACATCTCTCACAGATTTTGTTCACCATTAATGAAAAGTACATTATTATCCTGCCTACGGCCAGGTATTCTTCTCTCCAGCAAAGCCTTCTTTTTCAGTAACCTTGTCTTATCATGAAGGACTAAAAAATGTAATCCTTCACCAAAGGTAATAAAATCTATTACCCATTACTAATTAGGTAGGGTTCTTTTTGTTGTTTGTTTTGCCATCAAAGTAGCTCTCTTAAACCAACATGACAGATATTACTGATTAATTATGATTCTTAAAAACACTGAAATATTAAAGCTTCACATGCAAGTCTGTCATGCTGTTTTCTACAAATAATAATTTATATATAAAAAAAAATATTTGCTTGAAAATTCACTATTAAATTTGTTGAAATTGTTAAAATCCTTTAGTTGTGTTGTCTCGATAAATTAATATTTTATAAAATTGTCCCAGCCATCCTCACACAAAAACTCCTTGATTGTGCACAAATCACATAGACACATATAATCACATAATACATAATTTGGCTTTAAAACAGCTAAATTCATCTTTGGGGAACGCTTAATTTTTTACTTAAAATTATTTAATTTAAGTTGCATTCAAAATCTGCTTGACTTAAAATTCGACTGGGAAAATAGCTCCGCTTAAAGGCAGAGTTCACTCTGTGTTCCTCAGAAGAAAGAGAGCCATGCATGTTGGGAAAAACTTATGAAATGCAATATTTCTCCATGTCTGTGTCCACACTTTCTTGTGTCACCATCAGTGTTGCCATGATATCATTTCACTGTGGGGCTAGTGCAATGAATCGCATCTAAATCATGACTCAGGTGATTGGCTCAAAAACCTGTATGTGGAAAAATAAATTGACCCAGATGCATGAACTGCATAATACATTACACACATTTTTACTTTGACCAAGATGCACTGTGTCTTACGCTAGTCTGTAACTACAGTCTTTTAGCATTAAACCAGCTGAGCTGTAGATTATGGAGCTCCTTCACAGAATCCAGTGGCTGAGGGATTACCAGAGAGCTGATCAAAGGCATTCTAATCGAATCCAAAGCACACCATTAAATGTTATTACACATGTCCCGTCCCTCTTCCACAAAATACCAGGTCTGCTATTTTTACAAATTATTTTTATTTATTTTTTTGTCCCTTGCCCAGTCACTGCAAATTCATTGGTTTATTTCATCATTAAGCTAAACCATGTGTTCCATCTTTACCTCCTCATTAAGAACAGAACAACAGAAACAAAGATCATACATACATATGCCCCTGTTGCCCCAGTGTCATTTCACAATAACGCTGCACTCTTCTCGCCTCATTGGCTCTCTGCTGGGAATCTGTGCTAATTTGTTGTCTCCTCTTGCCCAATGGGGACGGATGGAGTGTGGCAAATGTAAATGCAGAACTGTGGAGTTGAGTTGAGTCAAATGTCAAGCTCAGCTGCACTGCCACATGCTCTGAGAGTCTGCAGCATCTGTGCACATGGCACTCTGTGGATAATGTGATTAGTCTAGCAACAGTGAGCACTGTGGGAGACAGAGAAACAGAAGTTACACAAAACCATGCACAATTTTAGACCGAAGGAGATGAAACACTGTGGAAAAGGTGGGTTTAGAGGCTGAAGCGAGAAAGCAACTACTTAAAAAAGATTCAGACAGTATTCACAGAAATATTAAGTTCAAGTGCTAATTTGCTTTGCAAACATATGGAAGCCCATAGGAGGTAACTGCAACTTTTTCTCCCAAAATTCTGCATATTTTGTATACTATGAGTTATAAGAAAAGAAATGTGAGATATAATCTCAGAATTGTAAGATATGAATGTAAAATTCTGAAGGGGGAAAAGAATGGCAAGATTTATGCTCAGATTTGCGAGATACAAACTCAGAATTATGACTTTTTTTTAATTAGTATTATTTTTTTGTCATAAAATGTAAAACTGTAAAAACAGCTGCAACTTTGTATCTCAGGATTTGTATTTGTTTTTGCAATTGCAAATCGACATCTTGCAATTCTGACTTTTTCTCAGAATTACAAGTTTATATCTCACATTTCTGTCAATTCTCAGAAATGCAAGGAAAAGTCACAATTAGCTTTAAATAAAAACTCCATAAAAACCCTACTTTGAATCATGACAGATTCATGAAAATGATGGGAAATGAAGTGATGGGGAACATAAAAAATAAACACTCTAATAAGGAAAACAGTCACTTATAAGGAGGGGTTCTCAGAAATAAAAGTCACCATAGTTGGGTAAACTTCTATTGTGGTGAACAGAAACTACAACCATACAAATGTTCCAATTGCAAAATAATAATAATAAATAAAAACAACAGCATTTCTATTGATTTACAGCTAGCTTTATAAATGTGCATCCAGTTGTCACATGTAAATTTCACTGCATCCACCATACTGCATTACATGGACCTCTGAGGGAAATATTCTAATGTCAAATATTGCCAGTATTATGCATCAATAAAATATACTCCATATGGTGTATCAATAAAAGCAATATTAAATCCCTACCTGACTCAAAAATGTTTTGTTCATATTAAAACCTAGTTAAAATGCTTGTTTAGAAATGCAAGTATAAATATTGTCTGATTACGTATAGTAACAATTTAAAGAACAGAAAAACTACATTCACAAACACACTCCAGAGTGTTTACCCAGTCTAATGAGTCTGAACATTCACTCATAGGACAGAGCCAATTAAGAAGAGATTTAGTCCCCTTGAACAAACCTTGTTAGACTTATTATCTGATTTTTATTCACGAGGCATTCTCATACACACAAATCTTTTGATTCAGAACCTGTTAGGGTACAGCATTAAGCTAATAATATCAATTAATAAGCTCATTTGATCTTCATTTCAAACACTTTTTTCACTTATATATTTTTTATATAATAATGATGAGCTGGAGAGCTTGAAGAACATGTAAGGTGTTTTTTCCTCTCTTTTTCTCAGTAGAGGTGATGTATAATTGCTTTAGTTCTTATATTACTGCTGAATATTCTGCACTTATTTTACTTCTGATTAGTTTTGTCTTCGGCAGTGAAATGCATGCTTGATCAGGCTGAGATCAGGTGATTGATTGAGGCAGAATATTCCACTTATTTAACTTTTAAAAATCCTTTGCAGTATGTTTTGGGTCATTTTATAGATGATGTTGCGTGGTTTGTATCATAAACTGTTCCAAGCCTTCTCCATGCTTCTTTCTTCCCATCAGTGTGATTGATTTGAGTTTCATCCGTCCAAACAATGCTTTTCAGAACTGGTCCGGCTCTTTTAGATGTTTTGACTAAGTCTAATCTATTCTTTCTATTCTCGACATATGGCATATAATGCATATGAATTGATGTTGCAAATGGGTTCTTAGAGAGAGGTTACTGCGATCATCCACCTCTGTTGTCTTCCGTGTACAAGGGTTTTTTATGTTGCTGAGCTCACAAGTGTGTTTCTTTAATCAGAATGTAATCAGAATGTATAATGGATTTGTTTAGTTTTTAAAGCCTGTTTCTTAACGGCATGATGTGGCTTCAGAACAGCTTCCAAAATGTAAACTGTAGCATCATCCGATGGGATTCATCTGGAATGGGGCATACAGTCGTCACAGACTAGAGCAGCGTTAGATAATTAAATATGTTGAATCAGCTTCCATGAGTCTCTTTGACTGACACATGAGGTCAGTGTGAAGCTCATAGGTGGAGTTAGATTTAATTAGCATCTCTCTCTCATCCTCTGGAGTCAGCGAACTCAAACCTACTCATTTAAAGCACTGACCAGCCCTTGTGTTTCTGGACGGTGAACAATCTCAGAGGAAGAATCTGTCTGAAGAGACATGTCTGCGTTCATCTCAGCTCAAACCTGCAACGGCCACCAAATTATGAAGTACATCTTACATCCTCCTGGACGCTGGGATGCAGAATGTGTATTTGGTGCCATAAACGTGAACCAGAACACATTAAATTAGAAATCACGAGGATAGATTAGCTATTTTTCAAAGATTTTGATTTAAAGCATTTGTTTTTCACGACTGATTCGAATAGCGGTGTTTTTCCATTTGTATTCGCATTCTTATTCTCCTTTCTAAACTCGTGTTTTACCATATTAAATAAAATGTTTCTATAACAACAAGAGCAACAAAGTTTTAAACGATTTTTAGAAGTGTTATATCTTTGCTTTTATTATGGTTTCATACGGTTTTGAAAAGGTTAAAAGCAAATTGCAAAAAGTAAAGAAAACTTAATGATTAAAAATGTATTGTAATTACAATTTAAATAAAAGTATACAAACATTAAACTTTTACAAAACTTGGAATGATTAATTATTAAATGTCATTTTGGTGAGTCGTACCACATAACATTTTATAAACTTGTCATTAAAATGTCAAATTTTCTGATGTTATAAGACGTTTGACATTTTTTTTTGTTTTTTTGTTTTTTTTTGAAGAAATAACAAAAATAAAATACTATTTTTTCAATTTTTTTAAAGAATTGTATTCCTTTTAAGCCTATTTTCTTCATTCTGATGTCAAGACAACTGTATCACTTGAAAAAAAAACATTTATAAAGAAATTTATACATGCATATCTTAGATAAGGTGTTTTCAATCCACCATTTGTATCAAAAGCATTTTCAATGTTTAATAGACAGGAGAACAAATGAGCTTCATGTCATGACCCAAAAGCTCCCGGGAGCCCGTATTTATTTTCCAGTGTCTCGCTGATGTCACTGCACAGTCTGTCCCCGTGTCTGTTTCATGGCTGTCTGATTTTGGGGGCAGATTGCATAACAAGTACAGACATGATGCATCATCCGGATTCTTAATCAAGGAGCTTTCTGTAATCTCAAAGGCTCAGTCGAACAAACCAAGTCATCCTTGTTTCCAGACTATCCAAACTGGTCATTTAACTATATACAGTAACACACACACACACACACATACAGACACACACACAGCCTTTTCTCACCCAGTACCCGCTGATGCCTCCTCATGGCGTCAGCCTCAAGGGCAAAGAGAAATGAATGACAAACAGAGAAAGATAGAGAGAGAGGGGGAAGACTGGTTCAATCAAGCAAGATTCTTCAGAACCATGCACCAGAAAAGTGCACAAGAAACATCTGAGAGCTTCCAATATTCATTATACAATATAACATAAAAACAAGGGGGAGTTTTAGATTACAAACAACCAAGATGTGATTAGAATTTATACAAAAGCTTGTGTGCTGAACTGTATATTAAAGGGGTCATGAACTCAGAAAATACCATGATCTTTTGATATATAAGAGGTCATTCTACTATACAAACATCTTGTCACTTTTATTTCAGTTCGGAAACTCTCTCGTTAGTCTAAAAACAGCTTATATCGAAGACAATCTACCAAAACCACAAACTCCAGAATGATGAAGATCAACCCTGCTTCTACATCACTGCCTGTTTAGCCCCGCCCACAAATTCATGCATGTAGTATAAATAACTAAAGAGTCACTCGATAAAGATGCGCCCAAGACACGCTTTAGAGTGCCATGCTGTGTAAAAACAATCTTTGAATCACCTTCCTTCCGATCCCAACATTAGGAAAGAGTGGATGAACTTTATTTTTAATGAAAAACCAGTGTGACCTTGTTAACAAACAACGCACAATTCAACACACGGTTGATTGAAACTAGAAGAATATACTGAATCTGACAGTGATGTCACACCACACAAGTGTGAGTGACTGTTTTTATTATGTGGTCACTATTTGTCTTATTACAGATCACTTGATATGAGTTTTTAGTCCATCTGTGAAAGATGTAGGCTGTCAAACAAACACAACTGTTAGTCAATCAGAGTCTATTCAAACAGAGCATTTGGATGAGGGGGTCAAAACAGGACAAAAAATAGCCTATTTCTTCTAAATGATGATATTTTTTGTGCAAAAATGATAAAGTTATAAGTGGCCATCAGAGAAGAGTACAAAATAATAAAGGCAGTTCATGATCCCTTTAATATAACCATAAGCATACTGTTAAACAGCTGTGTATCTCACACTTACGCAGACACAGATGAAGTTTTTCTACCAAAAACAAAGTAGGCAGAGAAAAAAATGAATATGTTTCAATCATTTCCACCACGAATACATCTATTCTCTAAAAAAGTTTATTCAGATGAGAAAGACATGAAAAATGTGGTGCCCAGGACTGGAATTGAGAACCAGTGATCTGAAGTAATGAAATGTCTTTGAGGGATCATTCATGTTGCAATGACGCCATCTAGTGGCTATTCCAATATTAATATTACACGTGAAACTATTTTTGTTTTTTAAATATGCTGTTACTTTGTAGCTTTTGGTATGACTTATAGAAACCAGTCTGTTATAACTGACATGCCTCATACATAACACTGAGCTAATAACAACAGTCTAACATACACAGTCAGCAAAAGTCAGTCATCCATTTTTGTCCCACAATGTTCTGTAATGTTCCAGAAAGCACCAAAATATTCCAGAATATTCCAGAAAATCCTAGAATATTCCCTTCCTAACGAAAGCAAAACATCTTAAAAGTGAAAAAAGGCATGCAAAATTAATACAAAGACTGATCTGTACTATGTTTCCTAATTATATATAATAGTTCTAAAATGTATCTGACCTAAATATTTACCAATATATTATGTGACAATAAATAGCACAATAATTAGCACCACATAATTAATATAAGAATTTATAGAATCTAATTTGTTACATTGTGTTATTGTAAAAAAAAAAAAATAAATAAAAAAAAAAAAAAAGAAATTTTCAATAATTTTAAGAAAAATACTTCATGTTAAAAGAACCAGTAGGCTATACCTGAATGACCGGCTCCAGTGACATTGTGTACAGCAAATAGAGAGGTTCCTGCACACTAATTCAATTCAATATCCCGGCTTGTTGATATAACCTTGTTGGCTATCTTTCCAAGACACTCTGAAGTTTGTTCCTGTCAGGACTCGTGCAGTGAAGCTGATACTGTGTTCTGGGAGCAGGCAGGAGGGTGATTCACTGTTGAAAGTGGAAGAAATCCATCAACAGAAGCGTGAATGGCAGTTTTCGAGGCCTCAAAATAAACAGGCACTTTGAGAGCTTTAATTAGCACAGAATACAACACAAACTGCATGCTAATAACACTTAAACAGATGCATTACAGTTCTCTGCAGACCTGAAGTGAAAACTTAAACTAGTGAATGGATGTGGATTACTCTGGCTTCCTAATTTAAGTCATACTGTGCAATTTACGCTGAAACAGCACTGTCTCTGTAGAAATGATAATTTCACACTAGGTGCACAAGAATCACTCATATTATCAGATTAATATGGCATACCCTTGGGTTAAAATAATACCATCCTTAAGATTATAAAGTATGACATTGCATCATGTCTCACTGAATGAGTTATATATATATATATACATGACACTAGAAGGCCCAAAAACAACACTTTGGATTTATTTTTATTTTTATATTCACAAACATGTTTAACTGTTAACAGGGGTTCCATGACAGGTTTGAAAAGCACTTAATTAGATTTTAAAATATTATTTAAATTGTTAATGTTTAATTCCTTCAGTATATAAACAGATATTTTTTTATTAAATCGTAGATCCAGAAAAAAAATTACAGACAACAGTTCTTTTTTTTTTCTTATAAAACATTTTGGCTCTTGTTATTGTAAACATTTTAATAAATTATTCCGAATACATACTTTTTTATGCATTTTCATGGATTTGGTGGAAAGTAAAACAGAATATGGGAGAGAGAAATAAAAAATCTTTTCAGACCCCCAAAATGTAATGTAAATGTAAGAAAATCCTAGAATATTCCCTTCCTAACAAAAGCAAAATATCTTTAAAAGGGAAAAAAGGCATGCAAAATTAATACAAAGACTGATCTTTACTATGTTTCCTAATTATATAGAGTTCTAAAATGTATCTGACCTAAATATTTACCAATATATTATGTGACAATAAATAGCACAATAATTATCACCACATAATTAATATAAGAACTTATAGAATCTAATTTGTTACATTGTGTTATTGTAAAAAAAAAAAAAAAAAAAAATTCTCAATAATTTTTAGAAAAATACTTCATGTTAAAAGAACCAGTAGGCTATACCTGATGCAATGTAATTTTAGTTAGAAGTTTAACAAATTGTTGTACAAATTGTAAAAATAAAAGTGCATGTTCTTCGGCACAGATGAATGAGGTTCGGTGTAGGCTACATGTAATTTAACAATATCTTTTGCTGCTAAATTGACTTCTTGATTAAAGTTTAAACTTCTAGATTTGTTCGATTTTATTATTTATTCTGTCGCTTTTCCTTTTGGCTTGTAAATGCTGCTCTGTTCGGTTTTTGTTTGTTTTATAACAAGCAATAGATCTGCCGTTTTGCATGACCCATGGTCAATTTCTCTCTCATTGTAACTAACTTCTGGTTTTACGTGCAACAATCACAAACCAGCTCTCCGTTAACAGATAAGGTGTGAAAAGGATGTGACATACACGGGAGAACGACGTTTCACAGTTCAGTTAGACACATGTAAAAATAAAAATAAAGTTTAATGCATAGAAGCATGCTTACTGAATAAAAGCATTAGCTAATTAAAACAACTGATCCCAAACATTTGAACAATAGTGTGTATACAGAAATAAACTGCACAGTATTCAGCAGCAGCCTACTGTAATGTCTAAACGAGAAGTTAAACGGTCAGCCAGTGATGCTGTAGTTCCAGCAGGTATACAGCGGTGTAAAGAGTACCTGAGAAACTATACTCGAGTAAATGTAAAGATAGACAGTGAAAATCACTCCATTACGGTCACCTATTCCAAAACAACTTGAATAAAAGTTTTAGGCCTGGTTTCACAGACAGGGCTTAAACTAGGCCAGAACAGTAGTAATTTTTACAGACATCCTTAAGAAAAAATATTACTGGTGTGCATTTTGAGACAAAATAAAGGCACTGATATATTTTAAGATCAGTCAGTTTCTTTCAGCTGAAACAGCTCAGACTCACATTTTAGTCTGAGACTAGGTTTAAGCCTCGTCTGTGAAACTGGGGGTTAGATTATCTGATTTTAACAGTACTTAAGCATTTTACTTATACTAAACATAGGCTCAAAGAAGCATCTAGTCGAAGAGACATGCCAGTGTAAAACAAGGAATATGTGAGGAGAGCGATCACGTTTATTTTCCAAAACCGAAATTAAACTCCTCACTTCACGGATAAATACGATTTAATTCAAAGCCTTCTTGCACTGAATGCATTGGTTTAGGCCTCATTGGCAGCTGCAGTCCTCATATCATATATAATACATTGTTGATCCATAACTACTTGCTAAAGAACTGGTATTCGTGTAAAGTAGCCTTGTTGAGAAGTTCAGATGAGTAAGGGCAAAATGCACAAGATATAGTTCTTTAAGTGCCCTGTAGGAGGCGATATCACTTCTTTTGTAGCAGAAATAAACTGCTGCAGAAAAAGCAGAAATGACAAGACTCATTATTACAAATGTAGTGGAGTGAGTTGCTAATACCATCGATACTCAGTAATACTTAGAGTATTTAAAAAGATACTCAAGGACAGTAATTACATTTACTCAAATACTTGGTATGTCACACACAACAATACACACAAAAGCAAATTACCCTTCTCAGTCTTTTTATTTTGAACATAGGCTCCAAGCTTATTGAGTTCACATAATTTCTGCTAAATGTTGCCCCCATCAAAAAGTGCCCAAAATATTCACACACGAAGGAAATGAGGTAAAATCAACAAAAGCTAATTGAGGTTTACAAAGAGCTTAGTAGTTGCAGATTGACAAGGGAGACAAAAAGAGAACTAAGAAACAGTAATTCACAGTCAGACAGGCAGGCAGGCAGTTTGTGTAGCGTAATACAGGATTGGATTCTGTGCTCGGTGTAGTAAGTGCTTGAAGGGTTTTCAGGAACTGCTCATGGTTCAAGCGAAGTGGTCTGGCTCCTCAGACTTTGCAGAGAGCCACAGCAGAGAAACGCACCTCCCCTTTCTCCCTCTCCGTAAACTCACGGCACACCCTTGCAGCATCCTACAGAGAGATGAAGTCAGTCATTCAGTCACGGGAAGATGACTCATTGTTTTACGATGCTCTGAACCTACCATTTTAACCGTAGAATACACACTACAAACACACATGCCTAGGAAAACTTGTGCTTACCATGACGAAGCTTCCTTGCTTTGTAGGTCCATGATTCACAGGTCCATCCATTCTGCCATCTGAGGCAACAAAACACACTTTATAGCTCATCGTCATTTAAATGCAAGTCGTCAGCAGAGAAACAGAAGCTGCAATACATGTCATCCACTTACCCAGCTCATAAAGCTGACCGTTCACATTGACAAAGGTAATGAAATGGAAGTTAACTTTGTCTGGCTCTGGCTGTTAGAATAAGAGAGATGGAGGGGGGGAAAGAAACAACCATTTAACTTGAACTCATTACTCCTAGTGTTTGTGTATGTCATTCTTGCCTTACTTGACACAGTCCTTCATCAGCAACCGCATCATGAAACTCCTGGATGGCCTGAATAAAACAACAACTTAACTTAAAAAATTTTTTTTTACCACAAACTAAGCCTAAATGCATGTAAAAACACGTAAAATAAAATAAAAGTACATTTTCATTTACTTAAGAAATTTTACTTGTACAATAGTACCACCTTCTGGAGGTCATGAGTACTGCACAAATATTAAAATAAGCCTTTGACATTTTTTAAGTTTTTGGAAAAGATTGTGGCAAACCACATGTTTTGTGTTGCTCAGCATTGAATGGACACTTAGAATACCTTATTTTGTTCAAATGCTTTGGCTCTTTCTGCAGCAGACATCTTGGAGGTGTCTTCTAGAAGCTTCTTCAGCACAGAGTCACTGTCTAAAGACAAGAGGGTGCTGAATCACGAATCCGCCTCTTTCACCAAACTTACAGTAATGTGTCAATCTGTAACTTTGTATTTTATTTGCAAATGTAAATTGCTGCAGTCTGGTTTAAAATGTTATAAAAATAATGTTGTTTTTTCAGATCAACAAGGTAGCTCAATACATCCTCAGAAAACATATGTAGGAGCAGAAGAAGTTCATGGCACGACTCCACTGACCGAAATCAACACTGTCCTGGTTGTTGGCCACAGCATGCACCAAACCCACAGTTCCACAAGAGTTGACCACAGTTTGTTTCAGAAAATACACATCTTTACAGGCATCAACAGACTGTTTGGAACGAAACTCCTCATGCTAAAAACAAAGCAGAAAGATGTCGGTGTTAAAGTTAAATAACTAATACAGTTCATTCTGTGCGAGTAAAGATACTCCGATTTGAAATGCCACCAAAAAGCTAAAAAATAAAATTGCATTTACTACGAAAATAAATTTGAACTTCTCAGATATAATAATGCTACGCAACATTGTTTTTCACATAGCGATTCCCCACGTGATGACCACACCCGCGTTCACGGTAATGCTTTGTGCGTGCGCGCGCGCGTTCGTACGTACCTGTTGCGTTAAAGGGAAGAGCAGCATCATGGCACAACAGGGTGAGGGCACCCCTGACAGAGACTCATCCTCCAGACCCAAAACATCCACAAAACGCCAACTCGAGCCCACACCCAACTTACTCAACACCTACACGAAGACAAAAAAAAATTAATAGGCCCAACTAATAAAAATCACATTATTCTTTACACGTTAGGCCTATATCTATTCAAATATATTTTGATATACTTTGATATATTCAAAGTTTGAAATTACCATGCATTATAAACGACTAGTATATCTGCAACTTCTGATATTATGCAAAATCTTTTTTTTATATGCATGCTTGAGTTATTGTTTTAAGCATGCGTATTAAAAATGCTGCGTGTCTTTGTTATTGTGCATAGCAGGTGATAATGCGTGTGAGCCCACGCCCTTTCGTCTCAATTTCGGGTCCGTAGGAGTTCAGCACCAGACGCCACAGACCAGTCCAGCAGACGGTCTCATCATAACCTCATCTTATGACTCAGCGAACGTACCTTATTCAGCATCTGAAAGCAATACAACGCACAAATATGTCGGTCATGATCAGTCATGAGAAAGCGAAAGCATGCACGATAAACCAGCTAGTGAGCCTAAATCACGAAGAAGCGTTCAACCTCAGGGTTTATTTCCATCGGTTTCCACTCCATGATTGCAGAGGCTCGTGAGTGTCACTTCTTGAGATCTGAAAGGCGCCGCCCGAGAAACACAAACCAGACTGAAGGCGCACGAGGATCATATGCGACCGGTCATATTCCATTTGCACAGACCGGAGGGGTGTCCGCTCACATGAACGAGCTATTTATGCACTCCTGGCACACTTATTCACCCTGCTAGAGAAACCTTTCTATATATTTAGAGTATCTCAAAAAGTCAACACAACACGGAAAAGAGAGAATGCCAAAAAATGACTAGGTGGTGGTTGAGATTCTCCAGCAATAGATCGGTCCACCGTCGACCGATTCTGGAAGCTACTACTGTTCTCCAGCTCTGATGAATCATTTGATTTAAAAAAAAAACTGGGACATTTTACAGTTTAGTATGTGCCAATATGAATTGACTCGAAGCTGCATAGATCAGAACTGAAGGACTAAATTCAACTTTACCCAACTTACATAACACTTTACTTTGAGCTGAGTTCTGATGAAATGACTGATGACTTGCACATTTTGGTCTTTTAAATAGCTTCTGTGTCTGTTAAATCCAGTTTACACACTCATAGAGATTTAACATATTGATTACTAAAATACAAAATAACACCATAAATGCTTAAAAGTATTTCAAAGCATCCTAAAACCATTTATTCATTTAAGATCAGGCCCTTTCTTTCGGAACATGCTGCACAACTCCTTGTTCAAGCTCTTGTTCTGTCCAGGCTGGACTATTGCAATGCCCTCTTTACAATTAATCCAGAACGCGGCAGCAAGATACATTTTTCATGAGCCAAAAAGAATACACGTCACACCTCTGTTTATCAGTTTGCACTGGCTTCTAATAGCTGCTCGCATAAAATTCAAGGCATTGATGTTTGCCTACAAAACTACCACTGGCTCTGCACCCATTTACCTAAATTTATTACTTCAGACTTATGTGCCTTCTAGAAGCTTGCGTTCTGCAAGTGAACATCGCTTGATTGTGCCATCCCAAAGAAGCACAAAGTCACTTTTACGGACTTTTAAATTAAATGTTCCCTCCTGGTGGAATGACCTCCCAAACTCAATCCAAGCAGCTGAATCCTTAGCCATCTTCAAGAATCGGCTTAAAACACATCTCTTCCATCTTTTAACTTTAACACTCACTATTCTAATTCTAATCCTTTCTAATCTTTTTGTATTTAATTTTTTCATTTATTATACCATTTTATGTGTGTGTATATATATATATATATATATATATAAGACCCCTAACACTAGCTTGCTCTATTCTTTTTCTATTCTATCTGTTTTCTTTTTATTTATTATATTATTTAAATGCCCTTGCTACGTGTACTGTGTAAAGCTAACTGAGACTTGTTATAGCATTTATATATCATTGCGCTTTTGTTGTTTTTGATTGCTTCCACTGTCCTCATATGTAAGTCGCTTTGGATAAAAGCGTCTGCTAAATGAATAAATGTAAATGTAATTTATCAATATTCACTGAAAATCTCAACAGTTGGGGTGAAAGGTTACAATGATTCTGGGAGCACACAAAAATGTTTACATTTGATTTTTAAAATGTATTGGGCCATTACACTTACGGAGAAAATGTATTAAATGTATTCATTTGCTCATCAATGCATCCTCTGCAGTGACTGGGTGCCATCAGAATGACAGTCCAAACATCTGCTAAAACATCAATATAATCCATGCTACAGTCCATTAATTATCTTTTTTGATGAGGAAAGCTATATAATAGTAAGAAGTAATTCACTTTAAACCATCACTTCTGGTCATAATCCATAATGCCATTCCTCTGGTAATAAAGTCCATCACCTGTTGTCGAAATAAACTGACACATTTGTTTAGAACTGCTTTAAATTGTTTTACTTGTGCTTTTATAGTGCTTGATCTTTGCATATTTCTCTTCTGATTCAGACTTTCTCTGTAGAAAGTAATATTATGGATACAGAGAACTCATGTTTAAGCCAGAAGCAACAGTTTGAAGTTAAAAAAGTCTTGTTGATTAATTTGTAAACATGCTTTTTGATTCAGTAGATGTTAATTGATGATCTGGAGTGGTGTGGATTATTGTGATGTTTCTATCAGCTGTTTGGCCTCTCATTCTGACGGCACCCATTCACTGTAGAGGATCCACTGATGAGCTGGTGATGTGATGCTTCATTTCTCCACAGAGAAACAAAACTCATCTATGGATGGTCTGAGGGAAAGAAAATTTGCTGCAAGTTTCCATTTTTAGATGAAAAATCCATTTAACGGTTGCATCACATAATTCTTTCTTTATAGTCTTCACAAGAATTCATGCATGGATAATATAGACACATTTTCTTGTACTTTTATGATGCTTTTGTGTCCTTTTTCAAAAGCTCCTGTCCCCCATTAATTATACCTGCATGTAAAAGGGACAACAGCATTATTGAAAATTGCTGATTTAATATAATAATAATTATTATTATTATATAATTTGTATACATCAGCTATATGGGCATCTGTCTTTTTAAAACACAGTGCAGTTGCACTTGTGTTTGGGCTTGAAATTTGATCAGCAATTCTTGCATGCATCAACGTGGAAATGAATAAACAATGGGTTACTTCCCAAATAAACCATTATATTTGTGTAACGTGACACCCACATTCGTGTGTTTGAGTAGACTTAATATGTTGCCTGGCAGATAGCTTTCCTCTGTTTGTCTTATTAACCATTAGAGCACCTGCTGGGACAATACTTTGTTGACTAACAGGGTGGGGGGCCACCAGAAGCACAAACCAGCCTCCTGGATGGAGAAAGTTGATGTTTATAAGTTTCAATATTAAATGCTTACATGGTTCTCTGTACTGTAATCTTCTACAATGCCTGGTCCTCGGGTGTGATTCATTGCTTTCGTATGCACAGATATGTTGAAGTGTAAAAAGAAAGCAGAAGAACACCACTACCCATAAGTCACAGCGTCTGGCTGATTTGCCAGGGTGTGGCTCAGGGTTTTTATTTATTCTATTGGGCTCAACCCATCGCAGTCGAGTTCATTCCTCCTTCATTCCTCATTCGGTCTGCACTGACGTCATCTGCTCCTAAACTAAAACTCTTCTTCGGTAAGTGAATGGAAACTGCACTTCTATACTCATGTTTCTATAGAGTTCACAGGTACGACTCTATCTGTGTGAAAACATTTCAAACTTTTTCTCTTCCCAGTATTTGATAAATTAGCTTTATATTATTTTATAATCACATTATGCATTATATTCACATGGCTGTTTTTCACTGCGCAGTTATTTTCTGTCTCTTCTCTTTTTTTTTTTTTTTTTTTTTTAGCTTCGGACTCTTTGAAGTATTACGTGAATCTCAAAAATGGTAAGTTATAGTTTACTGCCGTAATGGAAGTCTAACATAATCTGTAGCGTGTTTTAATTTTGAACGCGTTTGTTTTTGAAGATATTTAATGTTCTGTATAGATTTGCGACATTTCATGTGCCGACGCCCATAATAGTTGCTTAGGGAAGAAAGAAAAAACATTGAATGTGCTTAGGAGCCATGTTTACTTGTTGCATTGCTGTCAAACTCTTACTATAGTATTGAAACGATGCTTTCTCAGTATCCTGCAATATAGGCCATACGCTATGCGTTTGGAAGCATTGTGTTATAAATATGATTCGTGGGTTCCAACTATTTCAGAGAGCGTTTACGTTTTCAATGCAAATGTTTAGAAAGAAACAAAACAGTTGTAAATGAGAGCATGGATGAGTCACTAGCGTCGCGTGAGCTGGAAGTGGAACACCCGAAGGGCGTTTCTGTCTGTCTCCCTCATTTACATTGAGTTCAAGTAAACTGGGGAATTAATTCCGCTAACGTGGCGCATAGTAATAATATTTAATACAGAACAAAGTCAGCAATGTAATGTTTTGGTGCTATGATACTACTACGTTTAGTTTACTGTCAGTATCAAAATAACCAGGACTGAGAAACTGAAATCACATTTCACTAAGCTATAATGTGCTTTGCTAAATAAATTAGATTGACCAGAAACGTGCAGATTTGGAGAACACTGGCAGCTTGTTTGCTGCAGGCAAATTAATATTGCATTAATTTCCTTATATTTGGATATGTCAGATATGTTTGCTCACTCTATTGTTTGGACAAAGGTTGAGTAACATGACTCCTACTGACAAGAGTTTTGAGTAGGCTACTAGGACAAAAAGACTAAAGAACTGAAGAAAGATCAATGTTTATGTATAATTTGGATTTGGAATATTGTGTTGACAATCATATTTTGCTTTTGTTGTGTAAAATTTGAATTAAATGAAGTACAATAATCTAAATAAAATGGGAAATCGCTACAAAATTACCTAAAATTGGAAACTAGCCAGTGAGATATTGTTGGTGAGCTGAATAATGACACTATTGTCTTTTGTGGAGCTGCTTTACAGCTGAAATTGAATCTGTATTACTGTTACTTTCCTGTTTATTACTGATGAGCTTCTTTAAAACAATCTGCATTGTATAAAGTGCTATATAAATCAATGTAACTTCATAAAAGTGTGGACACAGGTGTGAAATTTTATAAAAAAGATATAGAAAAAGTTGTGTGATAGGTTTAATACTATGTCTCTAAGTTTTTTCCTTAAATGTCTTGTTTGCACAGATTAAATCTGTAACGCATGATGTTGCCATCGTACACAAGTAGGATTCTGTTCTGTTTAGGGCTGGACGTTAAATGGATGGCTCCTGATTCTTAGATAACCACAGAAAGTATTCAGGCCTGAGTTATTCAACACATTCCTGAAGCTGAGACATTAACGAACAATACATTTCCTCTCCCAGACAACAAAATATCATTTAGTTTATCTAATAAAAAAAGCTGTGAGTAGTAAGTTAAAGTTGTTTGCCAGGTCTAAATCAGCAGCTGTCTGCAAGTTTATACACAATAAACATTTTGCTTATTGGACATTTTCTGGGGGCTTAGCTTCTGACATTTTATCGTAATATTGGCACATTACATTGTACACTTTATTACTACCCCTTACCACAGAAATATATGATAAAAAATATATATTTATATGATGTCTATGGCTTTTTTGACATCATACTGTATGCACATTTCAAAATCTCACCAGTAGCATATCCAGGTACTTTTTACCTACTATTTCAGACATGCTGTTCTTTTCATTTAAGGAAAGTATGTGATTTTGAATGCAAGCTATGTCTTGTAGTGTTAAATAGGTGTACAACAGCTACATTGATTTGCAGTATGTTATGTGCTTGTGTGCATACAGCGAGGTTGAGAAAAGAGCTTTAGTGTGTGTTTGTTTTAATGAGGCCTTGCTGAGGGCTGTTGTCAGTAGTGTGCTTGTCACCTCGAGGACTTAACTGAGATGAGAACAAACCAGCGTGCCTGTGTTTCTGCTCGTATCTTTTCCCGTGACTCCTTTGATCCACAAACAGACAGTGTTTTCACAGTGTTTTCCGTGTTGAAGTTAATGAAAATGTATGAAGGATTTAAAGAATTTTTTTTTCAGACGATCACATGATCAGCATGATCTTTGACTGTGTTCTTGCAAAATCTTGGTTTGCATCCGTTGGTTATTCTTTCTGGAATCTTACACAACTTCCTGATTTTGATTAGATATTAGGTCACAGTTTTAGGTCACGAACAGGATGCAGATAAAAAGTAAATCTGAACAATACTTTTTTAAAAAGGAAAACAATGTTAATTCGTAGATGTGGTATAGTATGACTCGTGTCCAGCCTTGCCTCCCACACACATAAACCACAGAAGATCTGTGGTAGTCTCTCAATGTTTCCATGTGGAAAACTACTGCATGTAAAAGTTTAAATGCACATCTTTTTGGAGAGTCAGAGGACACGTGGGTGTGGTTGTGACTCAGAGATGAATTACTGTAGTTCCTGAAGTTAAAGATATACATACTATTAAAAAGGATCATGAAACTAACACTTGATTTTCTTTTTTTTTTTCTAATTGTTTTAGGCTGGCAGAGGCACAGTGAAGGCCCATGGTGGATTCAATGCTAACAATGATGCTGAAGTTCTCTACAAGGCCATGAAAGGACTCGGTGAGTTTCACAATTGTATTAAACGTGTATCTGCAAATTAGAATCTATTGCAGATATCTTGTCACTAGTTTATTATTATTTGCATGATTAAGGCTGTGTGTGAATGCATTAGTTTTTATAAATTTTGCTTGTTTAATTAGTTTGCTTCATTCTCATGAATGACTTACTTGAGAATATTGCATCTGGGTATAAGAGATGGATATCCGATTACTCGTTATCAACATTAATTGTTTTTATTTTTACTCAGGCACCGATGAGGATGCTATTCTCCAGCTGCTGACAGCACGCAGTAATGCACAGCGCCAAGAAATCAAGGCTGCATTCAAAACCCTGCATGGAAATGTAATCTCATAAGCATAATTTATGTACTCAGGCCATGTATATTAAACCCTGTTTTATTAGAATTTGTGAAAGATACATTAAACAATCATTTCAGAAAATATATATTTAAAAGATGCATTCTACAATATTTTTTTTAATCCGTTTAGGATTTGGTGGATAATCTGAAGTCAGAGCTGGGTGGGAAGTTTGAGAGTCTGATAGTAGCTCTGATGACTCCTCCCATCATGTATGATGTCACATGTCTGCGGGATGCTATTAAGGTACACGCTAATAACTTTAGGGCTGTCAGTCATTTAAAAAATGATTGTAGTCATGTGTTTTTTTTTTGTTTTTTTTTTGACCGATTGTTTTATATCTGCACTTTTGCATTTGTTGTCTTAGGGTGCAGGCACAGATGAGAAAGTGCTGATTGAGATCTTGGCATCAAGGTTACCTAATCAAGTCAATGAGATCAAAAGTTCATACAAGCAAGGTAACTGTGTTTGTGCATTAGAACTGTTTTAAGTCTTAGTTATTAATTTTGATATGTGCCTGTAAAGCAATATGTTGAATGATGATCTCTTTTATGTTAATGACATCTGTATGTATTTTATAGAGCATAAGGATGATCTGGAGGAAGATGTGACTGGTGACACTGGAGGTCATTTCAGGAGGATGCTGGTTATTTTGCTACAAGTACGTAGTCCTTTAACAATACAATGATTAAAATGAACAATAATGTATCTGTGCATGTTAACACCACTGGAAATTTCAATCCACTGCAAAAACGACCTAAAACTTGTTGTTTTGTCATTTTAGTTGCATTACTATATATATTTGATATTATGATTTTTCTATAGGCCAGCAGACAGCAGAGTGTACAAGAGGACCTCATCCAAAGCGATGCCAAGGTAAGTTTGTGTATGTAAGTGCACATCAAATCCAATGCAACTGAATGTTTGCAAATATTTTTTTTTTTTTACTAAAACTGGGTCATATTCTTTCTCTGGAAAAAAACTTGGATGTCAAATAGAAAGTTCTTGATCTAAAACGTTGAAATGCTGCCATCTAGTGCTGGTGGTGTGTAATAACAGTTAGTTTCAAAACTGTTGGTGTTGTAGGCTCTGCTTGCAGCAGGAGAACAGAAGTATGGAACCGATGAAGGCCAGTTCATCACTATACTGGGAAACCGTAGTAATGCTCACCTTAGGAGAGGTTAGTACACACATGCATTTAGGTAATGAAACTGGTCTTTTAGTTTCTATATATTCATTTGTTTTCTGTTAACGGTTTTTTCTGCAGTATTTGATGAGTATAGAAAGCTCTCAGGGTATGAAATAGAGGAGAGCATCCAAAGAGAGACATCAGGAACTCTCCAAGAAATACTGCTGGCCGTGGGTAAGACACACACACACACATCTCTCTCTCTATCGATCAGACATGGTTAATTCTTCAATCAAGTTCTTATAAGAAAGTGCAAAATATATATATTTTTTTCCTTATTTTAGAAATTGTTATATTTTTATTATAGATCGGAAGTAAAAAGAAAAATGTTTTTTTTTTTTTTTTTTTTAACCATATTAGGACAGGGAGTAGTGTCTATAATTGAGGAATCACCCATAAGCAGGTTTTGTCTCTTAAAACACTCTTTTCTCTTCCTCCTCAGTGAAGTGTGCACGAAGTGTGCCGGGTTATTTTGCAGAGAGCCTTTACAATGCCATGAAGGTGAAGTTTAAATTTTTTTTTTTTATTTTAATTTTAGTAATTTTTTTGTTTTTAGTTTAGTTTTATCTACTATAACGGTTTTAATTTGAGTTATTTTAGCACATAAAGTGAATAAAAATATAAATCAAATGTTTAAAAAACACTTTTTTTTTTTTTTTTACTTTTCACTTAATATTTATTTTATTTCAAATAAAAAAGTTTTTATAATTACATTTTGCGTTAACCGTAATAACCCTGCAAAGTCCTTGCCTGTTGCTTTATTTCTGCTTTGCTGGAGCAGGGCTCAGGCACTGATGACCAGACACTGATCAGGATCATGGTTTCCCGCAGTGAGGTGGACATGATGGATATACGAGCTGAATTCCGCAAGCGGTTTTCAACCTCTCTGCACAAGATGATTCAGGTAAACTGATGCTCAGTATTTAGCCATTTAACACCTTTATAGATTTTCTTATTTGTCCATATCAGCGAAACTCAATCTTCTCTCTCCGTTCTCTTAAATCAGGGTGATACCTCAGGTGACTACCGTAAAGCCCTGCTCCTGCTGTGTGGCGGTGATGATGCATAAACTCTCAGTGTGGGTCAGATCCCAGGGAGATGAACCCAATTCAGGACCAATTACAAATACATGACATTCCAAATCGATAGAAGGATCTCTTGTCCGGTTGTGAAGATGCTATGCATGGCACATAGAATTTTTTTAATTCAAGTAAGCAATAAATAAATTGTGTTATTCATATTTCATGAAATGTGTAATAGATTTAAAGAAAAACAATATTTTAGTAGACACTATAAAAATACGAAGAACGGAGAACAACATAACCAATCTCAAGTTTGACTTGATCTATTATGAAAAAAAAAAAAGTCCTAATCATTTCTTTCTAAAGATAGTTTTGTTATGAAAATATCCATTAACTCAGCTCTATTAAATAAAACCAAAGACTCATTTGTACTCAGTAAAGCAATATTTAAATATAAATGCATTCATCAGTTTTCCACTTTTTTATTTTTATTGTTTGTATGGTTACTAACTTCCTTTACATTTCAGTAAAGCAATATAATATCACATCCAGTCTCATAACTGGCATTATTAGCAAGCTTGTTTCAATGTTTTTGTTTACCCACAGCAAATAGAGATAAGCAAAATGTTTGCCCTCTTTAAGGATATTAATGCTCGTTAAAAGCTGAAGAAAAAGGTGCTACTACTAAAATGTTCTAATATTTCATTGCCATGATATTCACAATAAACTCATGAAATAAAAGCAAACAGTATGAATGTCTCCTGTATGACTGACCACATAATGATATTAATAACTGAGCTGATCTGATGTTATAATGTCATGACCACCTGATAAATTTGATGTGTTTTCTGATTGTGTGGCTTATTCTATATTTCTGGTTGAACTTACTTCAAGTTAACTTGAAAGTATATGTGAGTATTTAGAACAATAAGTAAAATAATATAGATTCAGCTTTCACTTTAACAAAGCACACTAAAATTTGAAATGATAAAGTTTTAGCTTAACTGAATTTATAGCAGCTGGATTTTTTTTTACCTTGAAATATCAGTTTTAACCTTGAATATAAATAGCATCACAAAGCTATTTTCAGTTAAGCATTATTTTAAAATGTTATATATATATATATATATATATATAACTTTATCATTTCAAATTGTAGTGTGTTTGTCAAAGTGAAAGCTGAATCTAGAAAGTTAAAACTTGAAAGTATTGTCCACAGGGAGGCGCTGTAGTCAAAGAAATAACTCTAGAGCAGACATCAAATAGCTACTGTTTGAAATAAATACAGAATTAGATGATTAATGCATACCAGTTTGCGACTACATAACATGTAGTTTGTTTATAGATTGATTTTATGATTGTTTTATAGTCAAACATATAGTTCAATAGTCAGAAAGTGCAATATGCTCTAATAAAGGCCTGGTTTTATAATGAAGTACGGATCATGAATCCATAGAATTTTCTAAAATACATTTCCAGTTAAACTGACAGTCTGCCTGTAATTCTTCTTTGTGTCACTATAGACATATTGGAGAATGTCCTGCAAGTGTAGACATGCTTTAATCACATCTGTCTATACAAGAAATGCTTTAGTTCTGGTTGTGTATGTGTGCTTTGATGTTTGTCTTCTGAGTAAGTTTCATGAAGACTAGTTTTGATTCTAGACCCTTGTGTATGTCACAGCCACACTCAGCCAATAGAGAGGAGGTGTTGTACCAATAGGTGAGGGATCTCGTCCAATAGGAATGTCTGAATTCATGGGTGGGACTGTCAGGCCACCTCATGCCACACAAAGGAACAATGAATGTGAAACCCAGCCCACCAAACAATACACATCTCCCATGTGTCTGCATCGGTGTGTGAGTGAATGAAAGAGAGGAAGCATTACTGTCATGATAAATTAAGGCTGTGTGATGTCATAATACAATATATCCATGTAGTTGGACATTTGGAGCTTTATATATACAGTATTTGTGTAACCTTGTGGTTGCATCATGCGTCTGTTTGTTTGTGTGAAGGTAAACCCCTCCTTTTACCGAAATTGCACGACTTTGATCTCTCAGCTCTTCCAGAAGCCCAGGTGCAAGAGTAGTCATGTAAAAACATGATTTTTGAATGGAAGCGATGAGAACACACACGTATTCGCTACGAGTCTGTTCCCTTCCAGTGAATGCCTGGGCCTGTTTGAGCTGCAACTTGAATAGACTTGAAACTTCCCTTTACACACCCATACACACACACACACACACTGATGTCTGACTTGTATTCTGATACATGAGAGGTGCACTGTGTTCCTCTCCGAATGTTCTTTTTTGGCTTGAAGAGATTATAGAATTATCCTGATGTTAAAAGAGCTCATATATTAAGTATATCTGTCTCAGTTTAAGTTTGGTTCACTGTTAATACAGTGTCAATTTATTTACAGATTTATTTATTTGCCAGTTTAATTATTTATGCATGACTCACACTTGGGTTTGGGGCCATAAGATCAAAAGTGATAGTTACAAATAAACAATAAACAAACAAACTACAGTTGTTTTTAACTTTCTATTGGAACTTTCTGTTTGGTCAAAGAATATCAAAGTATCAAGAAATGATTATGTGCAACAACCGTTTTCAACGTTGATAATATTTAAGAAATGTTTCTTGAGCAGCAAATCAGCATATTGGAATGATTTCTGAAGATCATGTGACACTGGAGACTGGAGGAATGATGCTGAAAATACAGTAAAATGCAGTAAAATTAAAGTTTAAAAATATATTCTAATATAATATAATTCACATGTCCATACATACTAATTAAAAAAACATAAATATTGCCAAAATGGCAAGGTCCAAAACCTGTCTTGACGGCATGATGACATGATTGTAAACTTTGACCGCTAACTAGACGTTGGAGTGGAATGTGGTGTGATGTGATCATGCAAACTGTAAAGTATAATGTTCACAATCTAATGTTTTGGGTGTGTGTGGGAACGATAGAAAGACGGCAGTAACTGATATCAGATGTATAAGTAAGTATTTCTTATTGGCTGTGGACATGATATGATCCAAAATCAGCCAGTCAGAAAAAGTCCCCAGGTGTTATTGTGTATCTGTGGGCAAATTTAAATAAGTCTTATGACTTAAAGTCATTCTAACAAGTGGTAGTACTTCATATTGATGTCAGCATATGAAGTTGTTATTTTACTCTATCATAGACAGCAGATCAAATCTATTTCTTTTCATCATACTGAAGGAAAAAAAAAACTTTTATACATCATAAATATTTAAATGTGTTAAAATGTGTCTGTTTGGGGTAGGGTTGTGAAATCGTAATATAAAAAGGATAGTTTTATTAACTTGATAAGAAATTAAATTCTAGGCACTCTAAAGTGAATATTCAGTCAACATTTACTTATTTCGGGGTGAACTGTTTCTTTAAGAATTATTAGTTATTATTTCAAGTCGGTAGGAAGTAAATGTGAATAAGATGCATGGATGTGCTTTCCACTGATCCTCTTTCAGTTCACGGCTGTAAACCTGCGCTGTTCATGCTTTCGACTCATCATGTGCACATCTGCACCGTGTTTGCTGTCTTACACAGGTTCACACATGTTAGACCACCCATTTGAGGATTTTTCAAAGGATGGACATGTTCAGCTTTTGTGTGTGTCTTGTCTCAGTGCCCATGGGAAACTAAAATGAAAGAAATGTCATGGACGGTTATGTGAGTCATTATTTGACCTTTAGGTGAGAAGAATGAGTTTCATTATGGGTTTAGTCAAATAATGTGAAGTGTTTCATACGCCAGTGTGGGAATGTGTGTGTGTATGTGTGTGTGTGTGTGTGTGTGTTTTGCACAGATTCTTGCATTTACAGAATTAAATATTGAAATATAATGATAATGAAAAATAAAAGTTGTTCAGGGTGTCGATATATGTCTAGCACACTGTTATTTTTGTCATGTATTCTATACTGTTCTGTTCAAAATACTGTTCATGATTTGTGAGGTAACTAATACATTTCATTTATATGACATCATATCAACACATGTGACAAATCATCCTTTGGGGTCATAAAGGCAAGGGTTTAAGTCTATAACACATTTGTTTTGAAGGCCAAGTAACACTTTGTCACTGTGTATTCTTAATTTGACTTCCTATCTATGTTAATATGTAACTTACAGAGGAGATCAAAGCCATCTGGTAATTACAGTCTGAACTTCACACAGTCATTCTTTTATACAGTCATGCATATATAATTACAAATTATAACACTTTGTATGAGCTGTCATATAACCATTGAAAACTATAATAAAATATTGTCACCCAATCAGAGACTTATTACACGTTACGCTGCAGTGCATTGGTGTAAAAGTGTTTCCAAACATGATTTAAAAAAAAAAAAAGATTTTAAAAAGGTACCTTTATTTTATTTTTTTAAATCGTCTTTCTTTAAAAATGATAAAAATTTTTATAGAAAACTGAAAGTGTCCACACTAAATCAATAGCCAAGCCTTTAAACACATATATACATATTTCCAAAGACTGTGTGCAGACTAGATGTGAAACTGATGAAAGGATCAGCACACACTGTGAAGTGTAACACACACACACACACACACACACACACACACACACAAATGTTGTATTTATATGTTTTATGGGTTCATTCCTAAGGCATATTGGTTTTTATACTGTACAAACTGTAAGTTCTCTCCCCTTACCCTAAACCTACCTCTCACACAAAACTACAGGTTTTTTTAGATTTTCAAAACACTTTGTATGTATTCTGTATGATTTATAAGCTGTTTTCATCATGAGGACCAAAAAAAATAATTAAAAAAATTTCCCCACAAGGTCAAAAATTGACTGGTATTACTGTCCTTGTGGAAATATTTGGTCCCCATAACAAAGGGAATACCAGTACACACACACACACACACAGAGAGAGAGAGAGAGAGAGAGAGAGAGAGAGAGAGAGAGAGACGTGTTTTGAATCTGTGGTTACCTTATCTTTTCCGTTGCTCCACAGACAATGAAAGTGAGTGAGTGTGTGAGAAGGGTTTTTAGAGTATTAGGTTCTGACAAATTCCTCAAAAGCTTTCCAGGAAAAGCAAGGTTCTTATGGTTAAACCCCAAAAAATAAAAATAAATAAATGCTATATTTGTTGAGCATCGTGCCTCAAAGCTGTTTTTTTTTTTTAATCAAGCTTATATTGTAATGAAATATCTTTTGACCATTTCACAAGACCAGGGTGATACTTCTCAACACAGATACATAAAAATATTTATTTTGCATGTCATAAATACATACAATGCAATACAACAGGTGTCATGTATTTTACAGCAGACTGAAGGAAATAATTACATTTGCTGAAAATGTTTAACATGGATATGAAAACGAGATGATTATGAAGATGACAGTGAGGATGGAGCCAATTTATTATTATTATTATTATGAGAAATAAAAGGGTCTACCCAAACTTCTCACTTCAAAATAAAAGCAATACACTAATTTACTTTGTGTAAGTCTCTCAAATGCCTTTTTAATAAATATAAATAAAAAAATGTATATCCAACATAACATAAATAGACATCTCACTATTCTCCAATGAAATACCAACATTAAAAAACTGTTTACGCTTTGAATAAACGTGTTAAGATTAAAGTTTGTGCCACTATGGTCAAGGCAAAAACTACAAGTGGTGTGTTCATCTTGATCCACCTTCCAGTGCATTTGTGTGTGTGTGTGTGTGTGTGTGTGTGTGTGTGTGTGTGTGTGTGTGTGTGTGTGTTTTCAACAAAATACGTGATGCTTTACATCTTAAACAGAACTATCAGTAGTATGCAATCACTAAAGTACCGGCACCCGTATGCACACACACATGCTCAGCAGTCTCCGCCCTGGACTATAGTAAAGACAAACGCGCAGAGACTCGCCCAGGAATCTCCGCACATCTCTTTGGCGACCTCGCTGTGGTCAGTCCTCTCTGTGCATTGGAGCTTCGTGCTCGTGGTCGTCGGTGTTTTCTCTGTGGGGGGTTTCTCTTGTGAAATTTCCGTAAGTTTGAAATGCGCGGCCAGCGGCGCACGCTTACACATGCCCGTGCGAATCATTGCGCGTGCATCCGCGCAAAGTGTCTTCTGTATTGCGACAGATCTGGCTATCTGTTTCCAATAACCTTTAGGATTAGACCCATATTCGGTGCACGTCGAGGGCTTGGCAGTGTATTTACAGCTGAATCCATCCTCATTTCCAGACTTACATCTAACAGTCATGGTGTAGATGTCCTCTCCGCGCGCCACCCACGAGCACTTCGCCTTGTCCTTGAAAAAAAACCTTCCTTTGTGTACGGAAATGTTCTTATCAACTCGGCTCCCCAGCCTCTTTCCTTTGCTCCTCGCTTCTCTAATGCTGTCAGCAGCGAAGATGAGCTGAGAAAGACACAGGAGCAGCAGGAGCACAACAGTCCCACGGAGAGACATTTCCTTCAGTGACGCAACGATCTGAGACAAATTAATTATGAGATTAAACATGATCATTTTTTACCTTTCAAAAGATGCAATAGGGTAATAGTTAATAGTATTATAGATATAGCTAGACTCTTCTTATAAGTTCAAAACTACTTTGATTTACACCAGAAAGTTAATTGATCTTACCGATAAGAGTTAGGAGGAGAGATGGGTGAAGAGATTCCTTGACCAGTTTACGTCAAGATGAACTCACTCGAGGTATTTATATGTCAAGTGACACACCCACTTACTACTGGACAATCAGATTCTCAAACAGGAGGAAACCCTTTAATGAGCTCCTGCATATGCAGGAATCCACTGCCTGCGTCATTCATATATTTGCATTTTTAGAGGGGGCTGAAATAAAAGATAGGAATTACATGTGCTGTCATGGGCCTGAGGTTTTTTAACCCTTTGAAATCCTTTAGCTAATATTGTGTCCCTAGTCCAAAATGCCCAGCCTACAAAAATTGCTTTTCAATATTATTTCTTTCAATCTTTTTTTTTTTTTTTTTTTTTTTTTGACTTTTATTTCTATTTATATAGTTTTATTTGAAGTATAGCACGTTTTGTATTTCTTTTTGGAACTGATTGATCAAAGGCCTCACTGATCTGAGATCATGCACTTCAGTTAAAAAATAAATAAAAAAATAAAACAAAAAAAGGGCTCAGGTCGAGCTGAGAGCAAGGTAAATCTGATTTAAATACACTGTATCTGAATGGGTAAATGGTTGAGGAGGACACAGACAGAGACTGTAGCAGCAGAAGTAAGAGAGGTTCCTGTGGCCTCACAAGACCAAAACCTGTTCCTTAATTCCATGTACAGGATTAGACAAAGGGCTGCATAAACGTAACACCATTATGCTTGTGTACAATGTCCTGGTGTGTAAAAATCCTTTGTTATGGGCCATTGTGAGTGTGCACTCATGTGGTAGGGGTGAGGGGTCCCTGTCATTGTCTTTCTGGCCTAATTTCATCGCTGAACCGCCACTCTATCCCTACCTTCCTATATCAGTTTAATATGCTTTATTAACTGTTTATTAACTTTTAGCATTTGCATTCACACACAATTATTGTAAAATAAGTATTATACCTACAGTTGTGCAAAGACCATGTATTTATCTTCTTAAAGTGTGTTGTGCATCTACTTGAGGAATGATAACTGGAGCTTAATAAATTTAGGTCACTTTTGAGGGGAAGGCAGTTAGAAATGGGGTACAGAAAGACAGAATGCTGGATATTGTAGATTTATATATCTTCATATAAATATAGGTGTTTGTGCGATGGTTTTATATGTATATGTATATAGTAGTCAACATTTGAAGTGGATCAAAAAAGTTCATCAGTTGTCCCAAGACAACAACTTTGATGAAAGGTTTTTATCCACTTCATATGCTGATTACTGTATATATATACTTACATTTATTCATTTAGCAGGTGCTTTTAACCAATATATATATATATATATATATATATATAATGGTATTAAATAACACTTATTTTACACCAAGTCTTTGGAGTTTTGTTTGAGTTATGAACAATGAGTCATCCATGGAAGTCCAATTTCCTTGTTCATTTTCATTACTTATTTACCAAGGGATCAAGTGATAAAGTGAAACTATTATAATGACGAAAAATGTCTTTGTTGTTACAACTAAGACTAAGCGTTGGCTATCACTCATGAAATGATCTCACACAATGATAAAGCTAAGTTTGTATTAATGATTGTGAGTGTGATATTTGTATTTTTTTTACAGAAACTGCTTGTGAATGTGTCTGGTGGAGAATCAGGCTCATGAATCTGCTTTGTGATTATTGATTATTGACACTATGACCCATTTCATAGAAAGGGACGGGACTGTGAGTTTCCAGGTGTTTGCAAATTTTCTATGTTAAACAGAGAATATGTTTTGAATAATTATTAGTGACAATACTAAATGATATAGTATTATAAGAATTAATGAAGAATTGAACCTTAAGAGGCCATGGGGAACTTAAGGCAGAAAATACCGTGCAACATGCATGAGTTGTGTCTGTAGGGTGTGTTCATGTTTGGCACATATTCAGAACATAACTCTTTGATTACAGGGATCTAGAGTGATTTGAGCTCTTTGTAATACAAATACATGCATTATTATTTATTTTGGTTAAATGTTTGCAGAGAACTTATAGAATACACTATATATAAAAAGGCATAGCAGTGTGACATTTAAAAATTCCAGTCTGTCTTTGTAGCTCCAGGGCTATGGCCCCATTAGCCCCTGCTATAGCAGATGAACTATGGTCCACTGAAAAAAATAAAAACATTTAATATTTTTAATAAATATTCCTTATGTTATTCCAATAACTTTCTTCTGCTGAACACAACTGAAGATATATTGAAGAATATCGGTAATCAAATTTTGTAACCATTTAATTTGAGTATTTTTAAATGAGATGATATATTGCCCCCTAGTGGTGTTGATGTGCTCTGACATGTAAGTGTTGAACAAAAATCACACTTGTTTCTGTTATGTTTGAAACCACATATTTTTGTCATCTACAGATTTCTGATCATATATAATAACTTTGGTTTTTTTTTTTTTGTTTATTATTATTAATTTTTTTAGAATCTTTGCTTAAGATTTCAGAAGAAAGCAGATTCCAGAAATCAGATTATAATTGTTTTCTGAAAATAAATTAGATGTAAATTAATGTGAGAGATTAATTTGAGAACATGAGATTCTTGAGACCAGAAAGCAAGTAAAAATAAATAAATAAATACATAAATAAAAAAATACAATTAAAACACTGATTGTGTTCTGACACCATACACAGAGAATTAAGAAATATGAAATATTTTAATTAAGAAACATGTTACAATTTCTTTCTTTCATTCCTGTTGTTCCTGCATGTACATTTACTTGCATGGAAAATCACACAAAACCAGTCATATCCACATTTCCGCACACACACACACACACACAGAGGATAAGAGAGAGCCCTGGTCTCTGGAGGAAACACTTGGCCGGTTGTCAGACAATCTGAAAGTCTCTGACACTGTTAACCTACAGAGAGGAGAAAATGGATCAAAAGATAAAAATGTGAACACTAATGGATATAAATCATTTGATTTGAGCTATTTTGTTAAAGTGTGGAGGTGTAACATAAAAATCCTGTTCAAATTTGCTTAGGCAGGTATTTGACACGGGTGTAAAGCAGCTTTGTGTCTAACACTATTTCTGTTTGCTTTCCACTGTAAACTTTTCACACTAAAAAGCTTCTGAATTTCAGTCTTTCATCTCCTGAATACGCTAAACTAGTCTTGTACCAGTCCTCAAGCCAAAGTTAACACTTACAGGAGTTAGTTTTATGTAAAATGATGTTGTGATGTAGTTTGTGTTTGTTTGTTTTTACGCTATACAGTCAGATACAGTAGCAGATCTTTCTTACACATGATTTAGAGTTAGTTTCCACATAAGCACTGATTGGTAATTCACAAAAAAAAAATGATGTGCTTACCAGAGGTTTTGATGAATTAATTCTGGAACCAGTTAATGAAGTATGCGCAGACACCCTGGAGACTCTTCCAGCAGTATTCCTCTGCCATCTTGGTTGCTTGACTCTCCTCCGCCACGGTGGGTCTCGCTGTGATGCTCTTTACAGGTTTACGTGGTGAAACAGGCTTGGAAACAGCAGGCTTGGCTGGTTTGGAGGCTGGTTTGGCTGGTTGTTGGGGTTTAGGCTGCTGTTTTTGCCCGGGTGGTTTGGTAGGCGTGATGCTGGACTTGACCTGCTGCTGTTGCTTTTGCTGTTTGGGGAAGGAGATTTTGGGCCAAGAGGCATGAAACGCCATTTGGATCTCATCTGAAGCAGAGCGGCACATGTGTGGCTTGTAAACCTGCGGTCCCTGGCAGGCGTTCGGCAGCTTCCTCATGTCCCACATGATCTGAGTGAAGTAGTGTCGAGGGTTGCTGTTATACGCTCTGCAGAGGTTAGGTTTGCCCAGGAAATCGCACCAGTATGACTTCCCCTTGCTCTTGCAGGAGACACGCAGCTTGGTGAAGTTGGTCTGGCTGGAGATCACCATGACGCAGCTATCTTTTGCTTTACTGTTGAAACGAATGGGCTCATCCCAGATGCTTCCTTTCGGCTGCGGCTGCTGTCGACTGTTTTGGGTGCTTTCGATGTGGTTGATGCTGTTCGCCTGGATACTACTGTTCTGAGCCTGAGCATTGATGGCCCAAATGAAACAGACCAGAAGGACAGTGGCACTGCATTTGGCTCTCATGATGGAGGTGTAGAAGAGACTGAGCAGAAGGTGTTGGAGGTGCAAGCTGGCTTTATAAATACAAGTCCCACAAAGGGGTCTTTGAGCAGAGCAGACTGCACACATCCTTCGAGTCTGGTGGGCCTCTAGTCTCCAGTAAAGAGCTGCCTGAAAGAACTAATTGTAGGAATCTTTGGAGAAGTGTGTGTGTGTGTGTGTGTGTGTGTGTGTGTGAGCAGTTTAGTGTATATGTGATTGGTGTGTAAGTGATTTTGAGAGTGCATGAATGTGAAAAAGAAAAGCACGGTCTAGTTTTGTGAGGCATGACATTTGCAACCCAGTCTCGTGGGAGAACATAACTTTTTTATTTTTGCATGAATTTGTACAAAATCACTTTGTGCGAAATAAAAACTCAAACTTAAGCAGACCATACAATTTTTTTTGTTTATTAGATCGTATGAAAGAATTCCTATGAATCCATTTTTCATAAAGTAGTGTTTTGAGTTCTTTCATTTCTTCTTTGAGTGTGTGTTGATGGAGGGGAAGGTCATGGGTGTGGTTACATTCATGGTCTTCATTATATAATTATACATGCTAACAGAAGTGGGCTATTGACTATTGATGTGAAAGACGTTTTAGTTTCAGGGGAAGAGACAAGGAGAGTAATTCACCTGGAACCCATTTGTTTTGTCAGCTTCAACCAATGCGGCTAACATCTGGTTTACGTGAAGTACAACAAGTTCTCTTCTGACACGGTTTATGAGGAGTCAATTTTCATTGTAAGCATTTACTTTTAGCAACTGCAGAGATCAGGTATGTTAACATTTAGAAATCACGAAACATTGGTAGATTAAAAGACAGTGTGTATAGAAGTTTTGTGCATATATGTGCTTCACAATACTGCCCTCAAATCAACTCCTCGTAAGACAATATAACTCAAGACACACACACACACACACACACACACACACACACACAGGACCTTCAGAAATCTCAGGATGTTGATATATATCATGTTTAAATCCTGCTTTCCTTCATTTTATCATTTTCTAGCAGTAATGTTATACAACAAAACAAAAAAACACCAACTACAACATTAAAATGTTATTAAAATAAATGGCATTTTAAAAGGTAGCTTTGATCAAGAATTTTTGAGAATGTGCTTACACAGGTTGTTTGGGCTATAGTGAAACCTCAGCACTATAGGGCCTTTGAATAACAAACTAACACTAAAGAAAACGTATTAGTGTAATTCCTAAATGTTGCATTGATTTACCATTTTTCACCATCTCTCTCAAAGAACCTTTTTTTATTTATTTTTTATTGCAAGACAAAATAAATGCAAATACAAAATAGCACTGCATTGACATACAATGAAAAACAACAACAACAAAAATAAATAAATAAAGACACGAAAATAATTATTTAAGTATAATATCATAATAAGCCTTAATAAACGTGTTATTCTTATTATTATCAATGTGTCTAAGATATTTAACAATAAGCAAAATCTCTGCAAGGAAGACATCAAATCTAGATAAAGTATTGTTGACAACATGGTTAGTTGGATAAACATTCTGCAAAAATAAAAAATTATTTACCTCTTTAATTTTATTAGAAATGCAGAATTCTTCAGGGAGTAACTTTTAGATGTAAAAATTTAAATCTAAAATGTAAAAATTTACATCTAGGGGATGTATATACTGAATATTGTAATATTCGCTTTATATATATATATAATTCAGAGAACCGGTCAGCATCAGTGTCATTAGAGCTCGTCACTTCCGCTCTCAGTGTTTACCTGTAACCATAGTGACGAAACAGGAAGTGTTATCCGCACTGTTTGTTGAATTAGTATAAAGCGCAGACGAAAACATTAAACTTTTACGTTTCACAGTCGAGGACGTTCAAAAGCGATGGATTCAGTTCTTCTGCACGGAGAAGCCGAAGGTTATGTGCAGAGTCTGGAGAAGATGGCATTGCGCGACATCGGAAGCCAACGGTAAGTTACCTGAACATTTATTAAAGTATAACGATTGTATAACGTATAACGTATAAAGTATAACGATTGTTTTTTTGTGTGTGTGTGTGTGGTATTTTTTTTTTTTTTTTTTTTAAGGTGGTTTCGCCAGCATGAGTACATCGAGAAGCTGAACATGCAAGCTATTCTGAATGCCAGTGCCAATCAGGAGGAATTCATAAAAGACCTCTTTGTTTCTCTTGGAAAGGTAACGTTAATTATTTATTACATTACATTTGATGACAAGAGACAGTATAGACGTTTATAATTTTACGAAGGATTTCAGTTTCAAATACTGTTATTTTTGCAATTCTATTAATAAAAGAATCCTTAAAAAAAGTTTTTTGGTTTCCACAAAAATAAATAAATAAATAAAAATTCTGCTTTTTAATACTACTATAATAAACTAATTTCAATGCATTTAAATGGAAAACTGTTTTACTGTATTTACATTTACATTTATTAATTTAGCAGACGCTTTTTATCCAAAGCAACTTACAAATGAGGACAGTGAAAATTTTTTTTTTTTTTTTGTATTTTTGATCAAAGAAATGCAATCATAGTAAATAATAATAATAATTCTAATGACTTCAACTTTTTGAATTGTAAAGCATCGCCTAATTATTGATTAACTTTCCCACTGGCACATCTTCCCACACTTTCACAAATGTGTTGTAAAAAAGCAGATTTTTTGTTGTTGGGCTTCTTCCAGATACCAACACTGGTGCATGCAATGATACTCACAGAAGTCTGGAAACATAAAGTGTTTCCCATAATTTGCAAACTCCAGGACTTTAATCCAAAGAGCACATTTCTTCTCTACATGGTGGTAAGTGGCCTCAGCTTCAAATGACCAGGTTTTCCAAACCATGCCAGGCTATTATTTAAATAAATTCTCCGTCATTGCATTCTCTCCTAATTCTAGATTCACCATGAAGCTACCATCATAAACCTGCTGGAAACAATCATGTACCACAAGGTAAGTGCATCTTCACGGAGAAATTGGTTTGTATTTATCTGAATGTGTGATTTTAAAAAACAAAATGCAGCAAAAGTAGATGATCGGAAAACTAAGACTTCATTCTAATTTGACAGCAATATAAAAATGGCTAAATGTTGATGTGTGTGTTACACATGCAGGAGTCCAGCGAGGCTGCTGGTGATAGTGTACTTGATTTACTGGATTACTGTCATCGCAAACTCACACTCCTGGCAGGACGCTCTGTTTCTGGACAGATCCTGATGGAGGACCGAGTTACACACACACAGCAGTCAGACACAACATCTTTACAGGTGAAGAACACTTTACAGCATCGATTCATTAGCATCATTTACTTTACACTTACCAAAACTCGTACACTGTTTCCTGCAGGATCTGCAAAGACAAAGTGACATGTTAGAGTTTGAAATCTCCGTCAAGGCTCTGTCAGTATTGTGCTCCATCACCGATCACATTGAGAGGTATTTCAACTTCTGCTCATTTTAAAGAGACAATGTTAAAGGAATAGTTCACCCAAGAATGAAAATTTGCTGTCTAACATGTAAATGAGTTTGTTTCTTCTCTGTAAACATAAATGTAGCTTTACATCACTTGCTCAACATTTTATCCTTTGCAGTGAATGGGTGCCGTCAGAATGGGAGTCCAACAACTAATCCACACAACTTCCATCAGTTAAACATCTTGTGAGGTGAAAAGCACTGTTGGCTTCAAACCATTTAACTTTCAGCTAAATAACAAGTTCTCTATTCATAACATTGCTTTTTCTAGTGAAAATGTTGTGTTGTCTGAATCAGGAGGGATATATATGCACAAATCAAGCTCTGTTTACAAGTGAAAACAGTCTAAAACAGTTCTGAACAAATATGTGGGTTTTATTTTTGATGTGAGAGGACAATAGAGGAGTGAGATTTTCATTGGAGGATGCGTTATTATGGATTATGGGCTCTATAATAATGCTTTCTAGTATTTAGGCCAGAAACAATGGTTTGAAATTAAAAACAGTTCAATGATGGATGTTTCTTAGAAATGTGCAGCATTGATGCTAACTGATGCACTGGAGTGGTGTGTGGATTATGTGGTGTTTTTATCAGCTGTTTGGACTCTGACGGCACCCATTCACTGCAGTGCACCCATTGTTTGGCAAGTGATGCAATGCTACATTTCTCCAAATGTGATGAAGAAACTAACTCCTCATCCTCATCTTGGATGGTCATGGTCATGCATATTCTATTCATTTACACGCTGCACATAAAACATAAACTCAAAAACAAATCTTTAAAAACAAATGCCTAGTACTGAATTTTAAAACATCCTCTTTTAATGTAGTTTGAGTGTGAGTGTGCTCTCGAGGATGCTGTGCACTCATAATATGCCCTGTGTGCTGGTACAATTGGTGGAAAATTGCCCCTGGAACAGAGGTTAGTCTCTTAGCTATACTGTATTTTAAGCACGTGTTATATTGTCCAATATAAATACTAGAGAGAGAACTGACAAGATAATTAACAGAACAGGTGAATGTAATCATTAATCAGACACACTGAGAACACATTGTGAAAAAGAAAGCTGAACATAACAGCTTTACTGTCACATAGGAGTCTATTAACTGTTTCCATGAGTAGCACGTTTATCAGGAAGTGGTACAATATTTTATTTACGAAATTCATGTTCTCAGTAGCATGCTGGAATTATTATTTTTTATAATTTCTATGAAAGCATGCTTAAATCTGTTCAAACACCTCCATAGACTTACATTAGAAAAGGGGAAAGAGTATCATTTTTGACTGCATAGTCTAGTCTTTTTCTCTGGTGTAGGAACACTGGAGAAATACACCGAGGGGAAGTGGAGAACCGTCCTGCCTGAAGATCAGCTAAAGCTGAGTAAACACGACGGTCAGGTGTGGATGGCTTTACTGAACCTGCTCCTCAAACCAGACTGCCAGAGGAAATACGATTTCAATAGCTTTAACAAAACACAGCTCTTAAAGGTAAGACTTTACACAGAGCAATCGATCAGTGTTCTGTGACAGCATATCTTATTTATTTAATATCAGTGATAAATCATTAATATTCTTTCAATGCAGCTTCGAGGGTTTCTGACAGACGTTGTTATAGATCAGCTACCGAATCTACTTGATCTCAGGCATTTTCTCAGTCAACTCGCTGTCACAGATCCAGCGGCCCCTAAAAAAGATCTCATCTTGGAGCAGGTATTCCAGCAAACACACATACACTACCATTCAAAAGTGTGGGGTCAGTAACATTTTTTTTTTTTTTTAAAGTAGATAATATTTGCATGCAATAAAATGATCAAAAGTGACAGTATATACATTGCATATTGCAAAACATATTTTTTTTTTATTTCAAATAAACTTAATTTTGCTTAATTTAGGTGCCAGAGATATGGAATGATATTGTAACGGAGAACAGCAGCAAGTGGAAAGCCATTGCTAAACACCAAGTGACACATGTTTTCAACCCCTCTGAAAGTGAATTAAGAGAGCAAGCTAGCAGGTGAGATTTGATGTCTCTAATCTGGAAATGTTTTTCATTAGGGTAGCACTTATAAAACATATCAGTTTAACAGTATGCATGTAAACTGTTTATTTGCACCCTTCTGATCAGGTTGGCTCAAACATATAATCTAGATGTGATGGAGAATCTAATCCCAGACAAACCCAAGTGTGGAGCATGTGGAAGAGTGGGCGCTAAACGCTGCTCCCGCTGTCAGGGAGAGTGGTATTGCAACAGGTATAACAGCACATGGGCCAAAATGATGCATTTTTTCACATTTAACCCTATAAGTGAAAACTAAATTGTTTGTTAATTGTTAATAATTCTGTTCGTCTGTAATTTCTCTGTAGAGAGTGTCAGGTGAAACACTGGCCCAAACACAAGCCTGCATGCAAACTCATGGCAGAGGCCATAGAAAAACCTCAGGAGGAACTGAACATCAGCAGCTGAAGTACATCTGGGAGAGAGTCATGCTGCGGGGATCTGAGTCCACTATCAACTGTCCAATTTAGTGGACACTGATGGAAAAAGACAAAAAGATGCAACAGTTCCTAACCGTTTCTTTCTTGAGCTGTTGTCTTGGTATATTGAGTAGATCATTCTTGTTCATATATGTTTATAAACATGATTACATATGACATCATTTATTTATATTTTTACATGATTAATAACCGTTACACTGTAATGTTTAAATGAAAAATGCAATTATACAGGATTAACTGCTAAAAAACATTTGAGGTGCAATCCCTTAGATTTTCACTGATTAAACTATATCGCATCTGTTGTTAATTACTTCCTTTATTTTGGAAAGCAAAAAGATGAAATTTTTAACGATATCGTTTCAAATGTTTTTCATGCAATTACAAAAAAGGATGACTGGAGCGTTTAAGTTTTAGAATTAAAAAAAAAAACGAATTTGACTAAATATGTAAAAAGCCTCATTTGGCCTAACTTGATATAACAAAACTAAACACATACATATAACAAATTGAAAATATAAAAATAAATTAAAACTAAAATTTAAAACTATTATAATATTCCAATGATACTAAAATAAAACTGTTAAGCTTAGAAAGGGTGCAAACGTGAAATAAATGTAATTATGTTTACCTTTAACAAAAAACACAAACCATTTTGAGCTGATTGTTTCATTGTAATGTTCACACAGAATCCATGTTCCAGTGGATTTGCGGTGTAAAAAAAAAGTCCAAAACACTTGTTACAAGTGTTTTGAATGTCATAACATGGGTGAAAACACAACCTGGAAATCTGTACTGCTTCACTGCCAAAGAACACATGCAAAATCACCGAGCAGACCGTGAGACAGACGTCTGGATTTGTGGATATCAATAACAGATTTGGAACATAACCTCATCTTAACCTAAGAAACCTTTGGTTTGTACAATAGAGAACTTAGTGGAATTGTATTGCCACTGTATACTGTACTGAAACCTGTATTTAAACAAATTACAGTACATTACACACGGGACATATTCAACTATTTTCAGTTTCTTGTATGGATGTAAACACAAAATCAAATACATAAGACACTCAAAAGAAGAAAAAGACAACAACCAAAAAAACATTAACTGAGTTTTTAGTGGTGTAATTAATGTCTTGTATCAACCGTACTGACATTTCAAACAGGAAAAATCAGTCTTTTAGGACATCAGCTTTATTTGTCTTTTAAGACATTAAGACTTTTCCAGTGCATTCAACATAGTTTTCATAATTTTCTCTAAGAAACATTTCTGAAGCTAACATTCGGTTGTTGAACAATAAAATGTACTAAAAGTAACATTGCGCAGAAGAACTGAAAAGTTAACATGATAAATGAAGTGCTCCACTTTTCTATGTAAATACTTAATCTGCTTTGTCCTTCAAACTTGAGATGTTTGGTTCAGAAACACCGTTTCGTGATCCATAAGCAACAGTACACAGACTGACATCGCAGAGCTTTCTTGCCCCTTTATATCAAATGTTAAAAAGACCATTACAAAATTTAGATGTGCCCACAATTATGTCTAAAGGACATGTTTTATAAAACAGATTTTAACAAAATACATACAAAACTTTCAAAAACACGTTGAAAGTGTATAAAAAGAACACATTGCTGTACCATGTACAATAAACTGTGTGTGGAATAAGCGTGGTATTCTTTAGTTTAGGTCCAAGTATGTTTTATTGTAAGAAACTAGATTGATTTTCACAGATTAGATTCCCTTTTTTCCATCTTCGGTTGTCGTCCATGGAATCTGAATTTAGAAAGACAATTTCTGATTTAAAAAATATATAAAATTAGACTCAAAAAATGCATTAAAGCCTTGAAAGCTTGCGGTGATGTAAGATACGATAGGATGTGATTGTCTTACCTTACTAAACGCTCTTTAGCTCCAGTTCTCAGCACCGCTGTAGAAGAAAAAGAAGAAAATGTCACTAAAACCTCAGAGAAATATTTCCAATTCATTAAATTACACAAAGATGAATTGTAAGGTATAACTGAATCAAAGATTGAAGATTGAAATCATGCAAAGCTACATGCACATGTTACTGGAAGAAAATGTGAATGATCAGATTACATACATATCTATGTTTACATGCACACAAATAATCTGTTTAGAATTGGACTGATGTTCGATCGGACTGCAAAGTGTCCATGTAAACACCTCAACTGATATGATGGAGCTCGAGACATAATCTGCTCAACGGGAAATAAATAAGCATCTGAATCCAAATACTTTCTCAAAAGGATTCAAAGATCGCCCACCAGCAGAAGAGTCTGAAAGTGACTATATGAAACATCCACAAGACTGTGTAGAATATGGGATGATGAAACATGTTTGAGAAAAGAGAAAAGTGGAAAGATGGAAAACGAATACCTTAAGAGAACGATAGCGGCTCATGAATGAATACAAAGTGAGAAAAGTTCAAGTTGAGATGTCAGTTGAGACATAGGATGAGTAGGAAACACTGACTTGAATGAATGTGTTTGCAGAGGAGACGTATGGAAATAATGCAAACACAGAAAAGGTCAATAAAGGGCGAACTGATGAGCTGCTGAAAGGTTTTGTACCTGCAGGATGCATGCACAGTTGCATACCCCGTGTGAAAGTGTGTGTGTGTGTATCTGTGTCACCAGTCAGGCTGTCTTGGGGGGGCTGAGGCCCGAGGATACCACCTCATTGTGTCATAGGATGGATAGCTGAAAAAAACCCAGGTGCATTTTGAAAGTTTGGAATTGAGATCTAAACTCAATGTAGCATCTTTTGTTTAGCTCCAGAGGATCTGTAAGGAAAGGGATGCATGCTGGGATACAGATGTCATGCTATTTCAATATTCTCTATTTGCGTGCATTTCATTTAATCCGAAATTTTAGAAAAAACTCTCAAATTTTGTAATGAATCATAGAAAACAGATAAATCGGTTTTGGGGTATCTACCAACACAGAAATGCATGCAAATATTCTCATACGTGGACCAATGAAATAATACAATTACAGAAATACGTGCTATTTTATATGTTAAAAAATACAAATAAAAAAACCTTAACCAGAGTTTTACATTCTGAAGTGCATTCCAAAATATGTGAAATCAGCTGGTCATATCATGCATTTTTTCAAATAATAAGAGAAAGATGTCACTCCTGCAGCTTGTATTAGAAACACAGTGTTACTTTGTTTTCTTTAATGCAATGCCAAGATGATGCACCACAAAGTATAGTTTTGTTAATTTAACATTTAGAAAAGATTTACAATATTAATAATAATGGAAATGTGTCACAGTCTGTGAAAAGGGTCCATACATACTGTACATATACTCATAAAAACATTCATGCACACAATTGACTTTAATTAATTGATTTAATCATGCAGAGATGAAGTGGTGGAATAAACTCTACCTGCTCATCACGGGGTTGTTTATGCCATATAAAGACTCACTATGATAACCACTGATAACAACATCCAAACTAAACAGGGAATATAAACAATAGTTGCTTGTAAATGTAGCATGAGATGTATGATTGAATGTAATTAGTTTATAGAGTGACATAATTTCACAAAAAAAATATTTATAAAGATTTAAGGTATCTGAGATTTCAAAAGTGCAATGATAAGATGGAAAGTAATATAAATGTAAAAAGAAAACCGAAGTGGTTTGTTATCAGAATGTGCAAAATAAGAGTGGAATTGAGGATATACGAGACACAAGATGACTCTCAAAAGAAGAAATCGAGGCTGTTTCAAACACATGTGGAGTGACAGTCCTCCTTGAATCTTGGTAAAGATTTTCAGTTTAGTTGCAGTTCTGAATTTGATGCCGAACCATTTTAAAATGCCAAATTTCACTTCACAGTTATGACATATGCTGCAATCCAGTGGTGATTCAGTCTAAACTCAGCAGGTACTGTATGTGTTCACTTACTCATCAAAGACGTCCTCGGTGTCCATCCTGCGGTAGAACTTGGCCAGTTTTACAGAAATGATGATGCTGGGAATGAGTAACAAACAGCATCCTCCCAGACCGAACCAGAACATGTTCTGAAACACACACAACAAGCACAACAAACAGCTCATATAAAGAATTGTCTTAATCTTATATATAGGCATTTATGAACACATTTTGGCATATGCTTTAGTTTAACATATATAAAGAAATTAACCTATGACAGTACACTGACTACCATTCAAAAGTTAATACTTAAACAATAATACTTTTTTTCAACAAGGATGCATTAAATTGATCAAAAGTGAAAATACATGTAAGGACATTTGTAATGTTACAAAATGTTTTATATTAAATAAATGCTTTTCTATTGAAATGAACCTTTTATTCATCAAATAATGTTAAACAAAATGTATCATGCACCATAAAAGTAGTCCATTTGACTCCTGTCTAATAGAGTATTGTTAAATGAGTATTCTAACATATCCTAGTGTCTTCAATCCCAAAAAAAAAAAACAGACATGGAAAAAGACTGAGAGAGCGTGTACTGTCCCTTTAATTTAACAACAGAAGCCAGAGCTTGGGCAATCCCCAATTACAGAACATAGTTCTGTTAAAGTGAGTGTGTGTTCTCCTCTGGAGTGTTTATTTCTGTAAGGTCATGGTTTCAGACCACACACACACACACACAAGCATTTACACTGCAATAACATTCTCAGAGTGTGAACACTGACGATCTTGTTCTGTGTGTGTGTGTGTGTGTGTGTGTTGGGGACGTTCATGCATATGCTGCACGTTCATGAGATATCCAGTCTGTCTCATGAGTGTGTGTTCTTGTATGTGTTACAGTGGTTTTGTATATCTTACCACTGAGTCAACAACGAAGCCGCAGCCAACGATCTCCAGCGAGTCAATGATGTTGCTGATGGGCTTGCACTGGGCGACCTCCATGTCCAGCTGTGCATACAGAGGCATGCATGAGTAAAACTGATTTAGTTGTAGTGTTGCATGACTCTTTAAGAAAATGCTGGACTTTTCTTATCTTAGCATACTCACAGAATGCTTGACCCACTCCGTATATTGTGAAAAATATCCCAGAAGTTTCTTAATGAATTTATCAGCCTCCTGTGACATGTTAGCAAAACAATTATTTATTTTTTTAAGTAAAACATACAAACAGAGCATTAATAACTGACCTATTAAAATATTAGTTTTTCTTCACCGGTAATAAAAAAAAAAAACTAAACATCTTTAAAATACGATAAATTTGCTTGAGAAAAAAAAACTCTGCGATATGATTTGATTTCAGCACGTGGTTCAATTGATAAGTAATAATAAATAAGTAAATGAATAGACTCATTGATTAATAAATTAAATATAAATATCTGTACCTGTTTGACCACATGTGAAGCGTTGTTGGCGATGAGGTACTCTGCTGCTTCAATGGCATTCAAGACATTTGTCACTTTAATCTAGAGGGAAAATGTAAGAAATATGACATAATTATTCACATAGTTAATAACTCAATTTGGACAACTTATCCTCTATTGACCATGTATAAATGTCATTGGATTGCAAGTGGCATTAATTACAGTAAATAGAAAGATTCACATATATCTCTGTGTATTTACTGGACTTACAGGTAGTTCTCTGGATGTTTTCTGAAGCAGTCTGATGCTTTGACTTAAAGTGCCCTACAAGAAAAAAAAAAAAACACATTCTTTATTTGAATAAATATAAAATACCATATAAATCACTTACAATCTGGTTGAGCCTCAGAGAGTCACTGGTGTCTCTGATTCTAGTTTAGAGTACATCAGGCACAAGTGTGCTCTTTTGAACCCATTATCTATGTCATTATTACAGTCGCTGAAAAATCCCACAGCACAAGCACAAAAAGAGCTAAAAAGAGCACTTACACAAACATGCAAGCACAAACGTGTACAGAACACAACTGAACTGAAGTACATTCATTTTTGGATTATCACGTCACAATACCAACTGTTGGCTTACCCTTGCTTTCACAAATTTCTTTGGTTCCATTAAAAGAATAATAAAGGATACAACTTAGAATAAAGTTTCATAAAACAAATTATTTGAAAACATACTAAAAATGACAAATGTTTTCGGGTTGGGTCGGGTTAGGGGATAGAAAATATTAGCTCAAACAAATGAACTGTGAAAAATTATAGCTCAGTATAAAAAAAATTATGCCTATGAATCCCTGCAAACCATATATGCAAGTTTGTGTGTGAGTGTGTGTTTGTTTGCATACATATGTTACTTAATCATATTTTAGGACCCGGATATGAACCTTGAAATTAACAAAATCTTATAAAAACCTCCTTTTAGGGACATCATCATATGTAAATATGTATTTAGGATATGTTAAAATATTTAGGATATAGTGTTTATAAGCAGCTGTATGTAAAAAGATAGAAGTCTATGTGATGCTCTGTGTGTGTGTGTGTGTGTGTGTATGTGTGTGTGTGTGTATGTGTGTGTGTGTGTGAGTCTGAGTGTGTGTGTGTGTGTCTGTGTGTGTGCGTGTGAGTGTGTGTGTGTGTGTGTGTGTGTGTGTGTGTGTGTGCGTGTGCGTGTGTGTGTGTGTGTTTTTGTGTGTGTGTTTTTGTGTGTGTGTGTGTGTGTGTGTTTGTTTTACCATGGCCTGTTCCATAGGCACCACTTGTTCTTTGTGGATCTGTCTGATGCTGCTGGCATGACCCTTGAGCGCATTCTCGAGAGCCCCACGTGGCTAAAAAAAAAGATTCAGAAAAAGAAACAGAATGAAAAAGTAGATTTTTAAACTAGATCACTACTTTATTTAATTTAATTACTTAATTTAAAAATTAGCAGTGGACGTATATGCATCACAAGAATTAAGAACTGTCACTTTTGTATTTTTATTTATTTATTTATTTTCTGAAAGTTTTTTACTTCTTTGGAATAGCATGCAAGATGCTACAATCTAAGGCTATTTTAGCCTAAACAAATGCAACTAAACACTGTTTAATAAGTGCAATATCGTTGGAAATGGTGTTACAACTTTAGCAGCTGTCATTTCTGTAAATTGATATGAAAAATAATGTGATAAAAATAGAAATAATTAGTTTATTCATTTTTTGTTAAGACTATATATTAAAGTTTTTAAATTTTACATCACGCTTTATTTTAAGGTTCATTTTTCTCTATTAACTTATTATTAAATGAGACTTTTTGCCTCAGTAAACTCATACTTTGCTGCTTATTAATAGTTAGTAAGGTAGTTGTTAAGTTAAGGATTAAAGGATCTAAAATATGATCATGCAGAATAATGCATTTATATGTGCTTTATAAGTACTAATAAACAATGGGTCATATGCATGCTAATAAACAACTAGTGTAGTTAATAGTGTAAATCAGTCCTTAAAATAAAGTGTTAACACATTTTAGAATACTTTTTTATATTATAAGTTTAAATGTCTAGGTCAAGGATTAAATATCCTTCTGCTGTAATACAGGTAGAACTTGACTAATTATTTAATGACAAACTATATTAACTATTAACAATCAGGCTCATGTCTCAGAACTACATTTTACGCCAAAAAGACTCAGTAAAAGACCCCCGAGCTGCACACATCCTGTAGCTGTGTGTTTTCACTTCATGAATGCAGTGTTTGTGTCTCTCTACACTGGAAGGGAGATCTCCAAAATGTTCCAGAGACTGGCAGATTAATACATAATATCTAACCTAATGAACAGCCAACATCTTCACATTTAATGAGTGATTAATGTGTCTAATCTCACCAGCTGTTCTGCTTGAGCTTCAAGTTCATTTGCGTAGGACAAAAGATCCACAACTGTCACTCCTTTATTCACCTGTCAATCAAATAAGTATCATTAAAATGTCTTGTTGTTGTTGTCGTGCCCGTAAGTGACTATGAGAGCGTGTTGGTTACCTCGGTTAGATAAGCCTGATAGTCGATTTCTCCAATGCCTGTGTTAGCAAAGTCAATGAGGTTATCTTTGCCCTCCTGTTCCAGAAGCAGCATCCCCTGGAGATCCACACTCACACTGTTAAATATCTCGGTCAGTTCCAGGTTATACTGTTGAGAAATCACACAGACACATGGTTAAAGAACTGATATCGTGTTCAGTCTGTAGATATATAGGTTTTATCTTTCTTAAATCTCTTCACGCACCACTGTGGCATTGAGAAACTTGTTGAAGTTGAAGTTGGTCTCCAGTTGCAGCGCTGAATACAAACCGTGATTCTCATAACAATCTCTGAGTAAGAGAAACAGAGAGAAGCAAATCAACACATTTTCTCACCGAGCAAATAGTGTGTCTAATAAATCATCAAAGGGATGTTTCACTCAAAAACTAAAATGTTGTCATCAATTACTCACCCTCATGTCATTTCACACCCAGTCTTTTCTTTATCTTCATAACACAAATGAAGATATTTATTATGAAACCTGACAGATTTCTGTCCCTCCGTTGAAAGTGCATGCACCTAATCACTCGATTAATATGGATTGCATTTAAATTGTCTCTGTAAACTTTCAGAAGTAGAATGGACTTTCAGTGGAGGAATAGAAATCTCTCAGGTTTCATTATAAATATCTTCATTTCTGTGTTAAAGATGAAGGAAAATCCTATGGATTTGGAAGAACTTGAGAGTGAGGAAGTGATGCATCTCTTTAAGATCAACTACTTATACGTGACTTCCAGCACTGATCTTTGCTCACAAACTTACCTGTACATACTGCCCACAGTGAGGTCGATGTTTGGATCTTGGAACAGCATCCCAGGAAGGAAGTTCTTTTTGGCAGGATGGACCATATATGGTGTGTCGATTATCTGATCAGCATTAAAAATATATATATATTGAATTGTCAAAAAGTCATTTAAAAAAATTAAAATTCTGTCAGTTGTTTAAAACTTGTATGACTTTCCTTATTCTGTGGATCACTAATAAAGAGCTATTCATTTAATATTAAAGATATTAAATTCACGTACAAACCATATGCCACAGATTGGATCTTTTAAGTGTGTTCAAGGTCCTATATAGAAGTGTTTATGTGTAAATGCTTTGATCTGAAATTAACCCTGATTTACTTAAGAATTTACTTAAAGGGACAATAAGTAACTTTTTAGGTATTTTATTATCTAAAATCAATATTTTTATTCATAAATATGCCCTCAATGGTGTACAAATACCTATGCCAATGTTTAAACTAATCCTTGTAAATGAAGAATTTATTATCTTTATATACATGGGACAGGTAGGTCGACGGAGGCTTCCATGTAGTTCCGCCATCTTGCAAAACTATAATAGCAGAGAGGGACAAAAAGTACTAAGCCAACGCGTTTCCACAGCGCGTTTTCGGTCAGAGCCAGAAACGCAGGTGCAGAGCAGTGAGAGGCGCTTGAAACTGCACCGGCAAGTTTAAAAGTCTGGATTGCATTCTTATTATGGACCATACATATGCCGCGCCACAGGAGAAGAAAACATCGTCGCCAAAACAGTCAAAAATAGAACGTAAAAGGAAACGTGACCGTAGATTACAGAAAACAAGAGTTAATGTCGGGGAAGCTTTTTCTAGGTGGAAAGAGCTAATGCTGGATAAAGATTTCAAAAGAGACGCTGAAGTGGCCAGTTTTCTTCTCGACAGGTAAGTCAGTGTTACAATCTATATTACAATATTTTTTTATATCTAACAATGCACATTATTCAGAAAATATAACGAATAAATTAGACATAACTACTAATTACAATATTTCATGTTTTCCACAGTCAGTAATTCATACTGTAACATTCGTTTGTTTATGGTCATGTTGCAGTTTGTTTGAAATAACACACCTGTTCACCTGAAGGAAAACTCGACGAAGTGCTATTAGAAGACATCCCGTCAAAGCTTTTTGGTACATATCGCCTACCGTAGATGCAACGCGCATTTGAAAAAGCGAGGCGCTGGAGAGCAAAATTAGTTTGAATGCAAAATACAATTTCACCACTAGATGGGAGTAATTCCTACTTAGTGTCCCTTTAAGAATTTCCAACCCAATCCAAAAACTTTTGCTCAAGCACACGCACACACACACACACACACACACACACACTTCTAGCTTAACCACAGTTTAACATAAATACAAGGGCTCTAGTGTTGTGTGAGTTATGTAAGATTATACTGGTCTGTTTCTCTTCTCCCTTCCAAAAACTACACAGAGTTTTTAATTACATGATGTGAACCAAGATAGCTGATTTACCCTTAGTAGTTTGAGTTTTATTTTTTTGTATAAACATAAGCAGTCATGTACTATTAAACATACAATCAACTAGTTCAGCTGTTGTTTCTTATCATAGAGAAGTGTACAAGTACCTTAAAAATCTGTCTGTTAGCCAGCGGCTCGCAAACGAGCTTCTCTACGTTTCCCCCAACAATAAACGAGGTGACTACAACTCCCATGAGCACCCAGGAGAAGATGAAGCTGAAGCCAACAGAACTGATCACACACAAAACCACAAAAATGTAAAAGAATATTAGTAATAGCATCTAACTTTTAGCTATTATCAAATCTTTTTTTATGCACTTTAAAATATTTTGAAATGTAAGCTAAGTGTTATTGTATACACTGCCTGCATGGCCAAAAAAAAAAGAAAGTCATCATCTGGATTTAAATAAGCAAATATGTAAGATTTTAGGACTGAATCATTATTGCATCGATTAAAATGTTTCTGGCATGTTGTATATTTGTGTCACTTCATTTCTCAAACAACCATGTAGGAAGACATAACCATAACCATATTCCAGAATGACACTTCAAAAATCCAGCAGGCTAAAAATTATTATTATTTTTTTTTTTTATCCTTATGTTGTGCATTCATTGTGGCAATGTTTCCATAATATCATGCAACATCACAGCATAAATTTCCATCAAGTGTTTTGGCCGAGATCTTGCATTGCTAAAATCCTAAATATGTACAATAGGGTTCATCTCAGGACTCTTGTGGTGACAATTCATGCATGAAAACAATTCCTCATGCTCACTGAACCCCTATTTCACAGCTTGGGCCCAATGGTTGTTTGGGAAATAAAAAGGTATGCACTGCATCAGTTAGGGATAAAATAATTATTGCCAAACATGCTACAGTACATGCCAGAAACATATTCATTATTAACCTGCAATTGATGAGTTATCTTATCATTTAGAAGACAACGCTTCCCAGTCATTGATGAGTTTTTATGGCTTTTCGTGTTTTCACTGTTATACACTCGGGGGCGCTATTACACATCTTCTGAACGAGTACAAAACCTCGAAAACTAAACAAAAACGTGAAAAGGACAGAAAAACTAGCGATCTCTGATGTAAACAGATGCATAAGATAAATAATGCGATCATCAGCAATAGACAGCATATAAATTAAAGTTGCATGATGTTACAGAATAAAATGTTTATCCAGGAAGTGGTGTATGTCTGTGCAAGCTTTTGAGGTGTTGATGGAAGTGATTTACTAGATTTATGCTTTGATAATCATACTGAAAATTATCCAGATGTAGTTTTGATAAACATTTAATCTTCTCACCTCTTTGCTCAAAACTATAAATTCTTATGCAACCTAGCTATATTCAAGTGTTGATTAAAAAAAAAGTGTTTTAAGTGTTTGTTTTTTTTTTAAGTAAAGGCTTTGATGTTTGGTGTATTGCATATTTAAATATTCATATTGGAAGCCATCAATTTTAGTGAAAATTATCAAAATCGCTGGCGGTGGCTTGCAACTTTAAAAAAAAATTCTGGCGGGGAAAGAGTTAATCACTGCAATAATAATCCGGTTCTACAGTCTCAAGCATCTGCTTATTTAAGTCCAAATTGCAACTTTTTTTGGCCAGGCAGAGTGTGTGTGTGTTGTTTGGGTGTTGTCCTGATAACTCACGCCATCAGTAGGTTTCCTCCGCTGTTGGACAGACAGCCACGAGTGGTTGGTGTGGCATTTTTATCATAACCACATGATCCAAACAACAGACCCAGGAAATTAAAAGTCAGAACCAGCACGACCATACAACAAATCACCACACATCCAATCCATCTAGAAACACAAACACAGAAATAAACAGTATACACCGCATTCGTCTGCAAAATATTGAGTTTGTTGTCAACTAGATTATTTTGCTTGCAGAAATTAATTATTTTATTCACTAAGGACGCATTAAATTGATCAGAAGTGACAGCAGAGATAAAACATTTCAATTTCACATAAACACTGTCCTTTTGAACTTTTAGTGAATCCCGAAAACTGGAAAATCACGGTTTTCACCAAAACCAACAGACCAAATTTAACACTGATGCTAATAATAAATGTTTCTTGAGCACAATCAGCATATAAGAGTACTTTTCACAATGCTTTCTTTTTTTTTTTTTTTGCTGTAATTGTGACCAAATAAATTCAGCATTGGCGAGCACATCAGATTTCTCCCAAAAGCATTAAAAAATATTTTGAATAGTTGTGTATACATGAATATTTTGCTATTTTAAATATGTCACATATAACTAGTTCATTTTGGTTCTGCACACATCTTTAGCATTTCATGTAAATGTAGTTGTCCCTCTTTGAACACTTTAGACACTATTCACTATTAACTAGTTGCTTATTAGCATGCATATTACTAGCATACTGGCTGTTTATTAATACTTATAAAGCACATATTAATGAGCATATATTAGATCACTTAACAACTACCTTGCTAACTATTAATAAGCAGCAAATTAAGAGTTTCTTGAGGCACAAGTCGTAGTTAATAGTGAATGTGTTCCCTAATCTTAAGCGTGGTCTTGAATTCTGTGGCTGTGACTCTCATAAGAGCTGGGTTTCTCTTTATTATGTGTGTGGCACTGTCGCATCAGTAAGCATTACCTGTAGAAGTCCAGCTGGTCGATCTGAGGATAGTACGCTTCAATATTCTTCTGGCTCTCTGTCAGGAACTTTGTGAAGTTCTCAAGTGCATGTTCAACCGGGAACATCTTTGTGAAAGCAACTATCTCTCCACCAGACTTATCCAGCAGCCCTTTCACTTCTTCAACAGACAGAAGGAGAGAGAGATGAGTTTGTGAAAACGAGGATGAAATATAAATATGTAAATCAAGACAGAAATATATATCTTTTTAGATAGATCTCCCAATGAAAAGAGTATCACGTCTGGCACTAAAACATCTCGGTGAGGATTAGGCTTAAGTTGAAGAAACACAGCACTTGAGGAACACTTACTGGGTAAAGCTTCATTTTTAACAAGAGACAGGTTCCCACATGCATTTTCAGAGAGGAAATGAGGTTAGCATGAAAAGAGAGAGAGAGAGAGAACAGAGAAAGCTGTAGGCCTTATAATAGTACAGAAGGATGCTTGAGATGAACGAGTTTATGAAGGCAGCACATTAAGGCATCATAAGCAACATTCCCTATGTAGGCAGCAAGGCAGCACCCCAGGTTTTGGGACAGAGCTAGACAGATGAATAAAAATGCACTCACCCGACAAAATTTCTTTTGTCTGTTCTCTGATCAACCTCGGTGTGTCGTTAAAAGAAGAGTAGCCCTGAAGACATCAACAAGAAGAAAAGCTGGTGAAGAACTGTCATTACAGGAGACTTCTAGTGGCGTCATGATAATGAGAGACCTAGCTGACCTTCTGTACGATATCACTGAGGTCTGTTTGAAGCACAGCATCCAGACTGGCCAAAGGTGCCTCAACATCAGGCAACTGTTGGATGAAACACAGGAGTTACTATATGTTAAATAATTAAACCTTTAGGCTTAAATGTACAGGTAGAAGTTAGTAGAATACTAACTAAAGTTTACTGGTTTTTACTTTTGGCATGAACCAGAAATTGCACTGAACTTTTTCTGATTGTTAATGTTTTTGATGAAAGACCATAAGGTTAGATGAATTTTAAATGTTTATCAAAAATAATAATGTGCAAGGATGAATCTTTTATAATAAAAACTGCAATACGACATAAATAAGCATTTGATTTCATGGTGAAAAGGATGATATATCCTTTCTAAAAAATCAGCAAAGTTATACACTGAAAGATATCAATATTAATTTAACAAATAACTGAATTTAAAACTCATGTACAGGGTTAGAAGTTAACATGGCAGCACTTTATAAAAACTAACATTAACAAGGAGCAACAATTTTCTTACAGTATTAAAAAAAGCTAATGAAAAATAGGACGGTGCATTGTTAGTTCTGGTTCATTAAATAATATCAGATGCAACTTATGATTTTAATAATGCATTAATTAATGCATCTTAATAAGATGAATAAATGGAATTTTAAGAAAATTATACAGGTCTTCCTACTGTACGTATGAGTTACTTTTTGTTGTCAAACATAACATAAAACAATTTAAATGGACGAATTTCCCTTTAAATATTGCCTAATAATTTACATTATTCTATATACCCTGATACACACACATGCACAGTTTATATTGGTTGTGTGTGTGTGAGAGAGAGAGAGAGAGAGTGTGTGTGTGTGTGTGTGTGTGAGAGAGAGGGAGAGAGAGAGAGAGTGTGTGTGTGTGTGTGTGTGTGTGTATAATGACATGGGTATGACACAGGTATTACAAGGAGAGGGTGACTTATGAGGACATAACCCATGTCTCCATTTTTCAAAACGCTTATAAATCATACAGAATGAGTTTTTTTGAGAAAGTAGAAATGCACAAAGTTTCCTGTGAGGGTTAGGGTTAGGTGTAGGGTTGGTGAAGGGCCATAGAATATACAGTTTGTACAGTATAAAAACCATTACACCTATGGGATGAACACACTTTACACAAAAACAAACGTGTGTGTGTGTGTCTCTGTGTGTGTCTCTGTGTGTCTCTGTATGTGTATGTGTGTGTGTGTGTGTGTGTGTGTGAGAGTGTGTGTGTGTGTGTGTGTGTGTGTGTGTGTGTGTGTGTGTGTGTGTGTGTGTGAGTGTGTGTGTGTGTGTGTGTGTGTGTGTGTGTGTGTGTGAGTGAGAGAGTGTTACCCCGTGAAAGTTTGCACTGAGCACGAGCTGGCTGAGTGTCCCGCGGATGGTGTTGCAGGTGTGTGTTACGTCTCCATTAGAGCAGGCCGGGTCGTTGAGTGTGTTTGAGAGAGACACGCGTTCAGACTGAAGAGAGATCTGGAGTCTGCCCGTCCCTTCCTGCAGGATCTCCAGTGATGTGGTCACACTCTCTAATGACTCTTTGGTCTCCCGCATGGCTGTACACACACAACACATACTTCATAACAACACACTCACATGCAAAACTGACACTACTGCAAACACACAACACAGCTTTACTGACCAGAACATTTTTATATGCCATTTTCTAATATAAATGTGTTTTCCTTCTATTCAGATTTTTCTTTAGCTTTTTAGGTTCTTGTTTCATCATATAAAACAGAAATATGATGAAATGCAAAAAAACATTTGGCAGCTATAAAAAAAACATACACAAGACTGATAACAACAACAGAATGAACAACAACCACAATTTCTACTTTCACAAAACAAGTGGGTGAAACACTGACTTTTACCTTTAATAGCACCCTCCACTTTAACTTTTATCCATAATCACAAGCAACAGAAACAGAAAGGAACACGTTAACCAGAATAGTATCAATGTGTGTCAATGTGTTTTGCAGTAGCTGAAACAGCAGAGGGTGACAGCATCAACATCAAAGACATGGGTTAAATAAGTATTTTTAATATGCATTTTATTATACTTCTGTTTTGCTTTTGTTTATCTTTATTGATTTTATCAGTTATATTATGTTTGTTTGGCATATTATTAGATAATGTTATTTTTACTTATCCTAAAAGCATTATTAATTATTTAAAATTAGTCCAACCTCAACTGTATGACTTTATTTGTGTCTTTTTATCTCAAAATGTAACATTTCACGATTGTAATATATATATATATATATATATATATATATAAATTTTTTGTAAATTGTGACTTGATATCTAATGATTGAGGTTTTACTTCTAGTGTTTATATCTCATAATGTACATTTCAGATTTTTAAGATTTATAGGTTATTCAGGATTGCACTGAAATGCAACATGTTAAAAATTAAGACTATTTTAGTGAATTCAGCCATAAGTGTGTATTTGTCTGGTTATGCACCTGCTGTCATGCGAAGAGCGTTGTCTAAAGCAGGCACCACTTCTCTCTCCAGCTGATTGTGAATCTGTCCACCCAGCAGATTCCCAATATCTGATAAACCACATTGACAAGAAAAGAACAAATTTGCGAATGCAGTTCCAACATTAAGTACAAAGATGTTCGAAAGTTTGGGATCGGTACTTTTATTTTTTTTTAATGCAGCGAGATTGTATTAAATTGATCAAAGACATGAGCACTGTTACAAAAAAGTTATTTTGAACTTTCTATTCATCAAGAGTTCCCACAGAAACATTAGCTAGCAACTTATAATAGCAAATAATAATATGCAACATTCAGCACTGATAATAATGTTTCTAGAACACTTTGAAAAGCCAAAAGTAATCACTGCGTGATGAATCAGTTAAAATTTTCATTTAATTTGAGTTACACATGATAAAAATATCTCTAATTTTGGTTTTTATATTCATATCATTAAGTAATACCACACAATGCCGTTTCCTAAATTTTAGCACGTGAGCATGATCGCCAGTGAGATATTAATGTTATACAACAGTTCATCAAACAAAAAGTTAATATTGATTAGGTGACATTTTAGACACAATATTGTCTTTTATTTTTGACAACAGAAATAGTTCCAAACAAAGTCAAATCAGAAGTCGAATGTTTCTGAATGAATCATGTTTCAATGATCCATGCATAAAGACACTCAACTTGCTTCGTCAAATAATTTAACCGTTTTGAATGAATCGTTTGAATGAATGATTCAACGAATCACTCATTAAGACAGGGACTTCTGGCTGTGTTGTTAGTGTCATATTTACCAGCACAAGAACACACTCAGAAAAAAAATATTAATTATCCTAATAGAAGAAATTCCAGTTGATTTCGAGACATAATTTTTGTAAATATTGCACGCCCCTAATGGTGAGCATTTAAGACTCAAAAACATAAAAGAGTTCTTACCAACCCCAAACTTTTCAACATTAAATGAGGAGGAAAGACAGAGTACTTACTGTCTAAGTCTGATAACACTTTGTTCTTGGCTGTTGTGTACTGTGCAGCGAGGTAGTCTATTTGCTATAAAATAAAAGAACAAAGACAAGCAGATTTAGCTGAAGTGTGTGAATGTGTTTGTGCGTGTCTCCATGCTTTGAATCTGCAGACTTGTTAGTTCAGCTTTCTTTACACATTTTACCACAACATGTGAACCTGTTTATGGCTTACAATGGGTGTGCTGTTCGCAAAAGATTTCAGGTCTCTCATGTTAGAGCTGACAAGGCGTCTGGTGCTCTTGATCTGATTTGTGATGTTCTGATTTGCTGCGTAAGCGATCGTCACTCCCACTCTGTGAACAAATCAACACAATAATATGCTTACAGGTATTGTTATGGTGAAACTGTAGATTACAGTAAATTAGGCCGTCTGGTCTTAATTTGCACCATTAAAGCCAGTGCAGAAATTACATTTAATGGAAACACTACACACTCTGAGGAAGGGAGCTTGAGATTTCAATATATATATTTAAAGTGCAGATATGCATGCTCTGTATTGCTGTCACAGACGTACAGTTACATCACACGGCCACAGTGTGGTGCTGTTGTCATGCTGTTTATGTAATGTTATTCAAGGGTTAAAGCTTAGTATACAGTTAATTTGACCTTGTTCACCTCTGGCAGAAACTACAACACCTAGACACAAATAGCACTTTTCTCACCAAGTTTAATCAAGTTTTTTCCTAATTAGCATTTCATTTGAACAGGTCCTCAAATTCCGAAGCCTTCTTAGCCCCTACGACCCTACGGGAAAGCCAAGTAACCTGCACGTTTCCAAGCTATTGAACCATGAATATTGAGATATCAAACAGCTTACTCATTCAGAAATGACTTTTTGCAAACTTTGTAGCTAAAAAGTACACATATAAGTGACAGATTTTATGAATATGATTCTAGATACGGGATCCTGCTCTAGCCAAACCACAGCATTGCTATGAATGGAAGGTTAGGAGAAATTATTCTTCAGGTATTGTAGCCCTCCTTAGCAATAGAGCAATAGAGCAGATTACTATTATATAATAAATATATTAAACATCATATACAAATATAAAAATAAGAAAAAAATTAATATTAATTAAAATATTCCCTAATATAATAAAATCATTTTTATTATAAATATTAAAATACACTACTGTTTTTTTTTTTTTTGTCTTTTTAAATAAATAAATTATTTTATTTACCAAGGATGCATTAAAATGATCTAAAATCACAGTATTGTTACAAAAAAAAAAATTTAAATGAATGTTGTTCTTTTAAACTACTTTCAAAAACATTTCAAACGATTTACCAACCTTAAACCTTTGAATTAAAGTGTAATAAAAATTTATTAAAATATTTAAAATGTAAATATATATACAAATATACATTTTAAAATGTCACATCAAAACACAAAACTAGGTGAATCAGTAAATGCACGCACACACACACGCACACACACACACACACACACACTAAACTAGAGATAACACTTTTCTAATTGTGTGGTGCAGATATGTATTCAAACGCGGCATCTGATTACAGATTATTGCCAGACAAACATCCTTCCCCATTCCTCCACTCTAACACCTCCTTTCCCTCTCTTTCCCTCAGACAAAAAAAAATAATAAAGGGGAAATGTGATTTAACAAAGGAAGCCATACAGAGAGAGAGAGAGAAAAGAAGAGTGAAGAAAGAAGCAGAGCAGATTTGCACAGTCATGTTCTCTGCTCCCAGCACAAAAACTGCAAACCTCTCGGTAAGTCATTGAAAGTCCATCAAGACACACACACACACACACACACACACACACTTACAGTACAGTCTATGCCGCACAAACGCCCATTGTGACCCAAGCAACTGCTGTCAGTACTGTCACAGAAAAAAAGAGGCAGAAAGAAAAAGGGGAATGGAGTAGAGAAATAAAGAGGAGACTTTCTCTCTGGACAGACTCAGGGCTATCAATGTCACATGTGTGAATGTGTGTGTGTCATTCTAGACCACTGCATTACTCTCTCTAGCAATGCTGCGCACCAACTGATTGACTTTATGTGCACAAAATGTCTCTTGCTTATTCAAATCATTTTCTCTTATCTCCTAAAATTTCAGTATCGGTTAGCAATTAACAATTATCCAAATCTGACTTGAAACACAATTGCACACTTACACACACACACAGACAGAGAGAGACACAGTAACAAGCCTGGACTAGGCTAGATTAGCGTCGAGCAGCACAGCTGGTGTTTATCACACAGAGGACAGAGAGAGAGAGAGAGAGAGAGAGAGGATGATGGTGGTTCAGTGTACCTGTGACCTCTATTCTATTTCTAGATCTAAATAACTCTAATGTTCTTTATCTAGAATGACTGGTCACATTTACATGCAAACTGGCCCCCATACACTGACATATGCACTTATAGTATGCATGTAGTGCATTGTACAGTATGCATTGTACAGTATATTGTTATGCATGTGTGTGTTTGTGTGTTGCGATATCATGTGTCTTGTGTTTCATTAATACAGTTTGAATTAGAAATTTAAATAACACTTCAAATCAGGAATACAATTTGACAATGATTATCTCATAAAATGTTTAACAGGCTCTTTTAACTGTAACAATCTGGCCTGTTATAACAGGACCTTGCACTATAGTCTCCAAAGAGGTCTACAATAATTGAAGAAGGCTATCAGTTAGCATTCCATTCCGTTAGCATGCTATTGTGATGCACAGGACCCCATAAGCGAAATCGTTATTTGAAATCTGCCATCTTTGCTCGTTTGAGCCAATCATCTGAGCTGTAAATGCAATACGGACCACAAAACCTTAGTCTTAAGTGTGCATTTCTCGTAATTGAGATTTATACATCATCTGAAAGCTGAATAAATAAGCTTTCCATTGATGCATGGTTTATTAGGACCGAACAATATTTGTCTGAGATTCAACTATTTGAAAATCTGGAATCTGATAAAATATATTGAGAAAATCATCTTTCAAGTTGTCCAAAATAAATTCTTAGCAATGCATGTTACTAATCAAAAATCAAGTTTTGATATATTTACAGTAGGGCATTTACAACATATCTTCATGCAACATGATCTTATATCCTCATGATTTTGGGGCATAAAAGAAAAATCGATAACTTTGACCCATATAATGTTTTTTTGGCTATTGCTAAAAATATGCAAAAAGACTGCTTTTGTGCTCCAGGGTCACATACTGTATGTGTTCAAATATGTGTACTTTTCTGCTACAAACTATGCAAAACGCCCAGTCAGATGATTAAGATGTATTTTATATATAAATAATCAATTAATTAAAGCATATCAGATGCACAGAAACTGCTGAATTTAAGCAAGTACCTTTTTTAATTGAATCTAATTTGAACAGATTCGAAATGAGTAACTCTCATTAGTCTCTCATGCATTAAGATTCACATTTACAAGCATGTGGAAGGTATAGACTGTTATAAATGTTTTCAAACATTACACTCACGCGAGGAAGACAGAGGTAGCGATGAGTGTGGTCATGTAGAAACCTTTCAGGCAGTCGCCGTTCTTCTTCTGTCTCTGATGCATCTCACCTCCACAGTTCTCACAGCAGCGGCACACACAGAAAAACAGGCCCACGACCGGCACGAACAGCACAAATATCACCCCCAGAACCGACAGCAATATGAAGCCCAGCTCATAGTAGATCGCCTGGAGAAGACGAGAGAGCAGTCAATCAGCATTAAATCTATTTATTAACATTTGTTGAGAAAAGCCTCCAGATGAAGACGACAAAGCTTGAACTGCTCTAAATGTTTTAACATTGAATTTATATAGGGGTCAGGTAAAAATGATTTGTTAATTTTATCACATTATGAATATCAGTTACTTTGATTATTTTGGAAGCTTGTTTCCCCCATGGGTTAAAAAAAAAAAAGTAATGCAATGTTTTATCTCACAATTCTTGCCATTTTGTTTCTCGCAATTCTCAATACTCACTCTCAATTCTGCAAAACTCAAAATTGTGAGAAATAGATTTGTGCATTTATTCCCAATTCTAAGAGATTTGTCAGAATTGTAAGATATAAAAAAATTAAAATAAAAGTCAGAATTGCAAGATTTTTATTTGTGAGGAGAAAAGTTGGAATTGTGAAACAGCAATTGTGAGAAATTTTTATTTTTTTAAATGAAATAGCAATTGTAAGATAAAAAGTTGCAGTTACTAAAGTCGTAGTTAAAAAAAAAAAGTATTCCATGCTTGAAAAAAAGAAACCAAAATGTGAGATACAAAAACTTAAAATTTAGTTAAAATTAAAAATGTACAATTGGGAGATATAAGCTAGAGAAAACGTTTGAATTCGGATTTTATATCTTTCAATTCCTCAGAACTGCAAGAAAAAGAAGAATTGTGAGATATACATTTGCAATTACATTTGTTATATTTTCTCTCATGGCAGAAATAAGCTTCCACATTTTAAATATTGCATTAAAAATAAATTAAAAAAAATTTAATGTGCATGAAGAGTATGTTGACATTAAACAGCACCTGTAGTAATAATACAACATTTTCCGGCTGTGTTGTCAAAGAGTTGAAGAGACATCATTAGCGTGCATGCCAAAGATGAAGAGAAAGAAAGTAAGTTTTAAACATATAAGCTATTAAATCCAATATACATATATTTATTTTATTATATAATATACAGTGTGGCACAAAACAAGCACACACACCTTCTTGTAATCGTCCCCTTTGATTCCTCCCATGTTCTGCTGGACCATTTTAACAATGAGATCTGCAACAGAAAATTGACCAGATTAGCTCACAAGGTCAAGAGAACGAAATATTTTAATTACTGCAAACTAGAAATTCGGGAACCCTTCAAACAATAATTCATTTTCATGGGGCTACAGAGTCTTGTTTTCAGTGCTAATTCCCTCGCTAAAGTTTGTCGGCATTTGTTAACTTACAAACCATCTGCTTCTATGTAACACACACGTGTGAATGATATTTATGCTCATGTTGTAGGTACACAAATAATAGCTATTATAAGACTTTATATAAACCAACAAATATGCATTAAGTAACCAATAGATATCAGTTATGTCTACTCCAATAAATAAATGCATTGACTGAGATTGTTACTGAAACAAGCCCTTCACTTAACAAGATGCTAGAACATACACAAAGAGAACCTACATGATTTTTTAAAGAATATTAATACTTTTATTCAGCAAAGAAACATTAAATTAATTAAAAGTGGAAGTAAAGACATTTATAATTTATTATACATTTATTTACAACAGATTCCTACGGTAAATAAATACTGTTAAAATAATAATAATAATAATAAATACAAATACAACTTTGATCACAAGAATAAATTATATTTGGAAATATGTTAAAATAGAAAACATTATTTTAAACTGTAATGATATTTTAAAATTGCATTGTTTTATTGTATTGTATTTTTTATTTTTTATCAAATAAATGCAGCCTTGGTGAACATGAAACACACACAAAAAGGATCACACTTTTGGACAGTAGTATGTATAGATAAAATATAATTTTCTGTTCATCCAAGCAGAATTTACAGTTATATTTTACGGGTCTCCATGGGATAATTGAGAGTGCTTATATTATCACTTGACTATAAATTATGGATGCAGATATTTGCATTACAAGAGAAATCCTGTGTGAACAGGAAAGAGTATCACTGGTTATAATGACATACGGTCAATCCTCTTAACACTGGCCTTGCTGTTGGCCATTTCAGTTGTGCTCTCCCTCTCTAATGCTTTCTTTCCCCTTTTCCTCCCTTCTTCTACCAAACCCCATTCGTCTGTTTAATCCTCAACCCCCTCTTCACACACTCTCCCTTCCATCCCTTCTTTTCTTACAGATGCAGCAAGCCACTCAAATATGGATGATAGGCGAATAAAAAGGTGATTCTCTTCAGCAGTAGAACAGTATAAATGAAGACACATCGTCTAAATGGATAGAATAGCATAAGTAGGACATATCCGAGTGATGATCTTCCTGTCCTTCAATTACAGCGCAGTTTTTTTTAAATCCAGTGATATTAAGGTTTATCTGGGCTGAGACGAAGGGAGCCCCTGGATTAAAGCCCCGACCGAATGACAGAATGAATGTCGTGATATTAAGCTATAAATCCATCTATTCCTTCACAGACAACACAGTCCAACAGTGTTCAAACCTGTGAGCTGTGACTAATCCGGAAAAAGAGTTGCAGACAGACAGAATGGAGAAATATAGCAAGCTTTAACCTGAATCATGTGTGTGTTACTGCTGTTTAATCCAGACTCATCTCTACATCAGGAGTACCTTTCTATAAATTCAAGAGTTCAGAATCTGCAAAGAATGATTTAGCGGTAGTAAAGAGATTGCAGAGGGAATAATATCTGTTTGTGGTTTGTGTTTGATGCATTTTCATTAAAATCTGTGATTTCAGATCAGAATTGTTGCTAAATGGTTGTATGTTTTGTCAGGAGCATTGCGTGTACCTTTGGAGCATATGGCACTCAGATTATCAGATTACCTGATTGGGCAGGTGACTCACACAGCGGATCGGCTAATTGGTTTGGCAGCAGAGACTTAACCATGCAATCCTATTGTACTCTAAACACACACACACACACACACACACACACACACAAGCGCTCCTCTATGCTCAACATGCTGACCTCACAAAGAAATCCACCTGCCAACAGTCTGACCTTAAATAGACTTGGACTAGTTGTCACACTTTTTACTCTAGGTTTTTTTTTTCAGTGTAGGCATATACCAATATAAATATTTCCACCATTACTGCCAATAGTGATGCAAAAAAAAAAAAATGTCACAAATAATGACAAAGAAACAGCAAGTAATATTGAATTAAATGTGAAAATTTGAAGACTGGAAAACTATTTTCTTGTAAAATGCATGCCAGCAATGTTTCATTTATAGCTTTTACAAAACACAAAGGTTAAAGTGTAGGGTAAGTTGTGACAGTGGAATTTGCCATTAAACAGCCAATCACTGACTTTAAAAAAATAAATAAAAGAACTTTAAAGCAAAAAACTATTAATTGATAATTACAATAAAATGTGACACACTGCCCCAATAAATAATGTGGCTTGTGATATATTTTCAATTCATATCTTTATGGCAAGCCGTTTTAGCATTTAATCCTTAAATTTACTAGCATTCATTTTTATGTTAGTAGTTAGTAGTATGTGTCTATGTAAATCAGACATTTGTGCCTCACTGTTTTTGGATTTCTATTATTATTGTTATTTATTTTTATTATTATTATTATTATCGGTTAAAAATAGATCGGACTTAAATAGGTAAAGACCCTGCATTCTGGTCCATTCAGGAAGAAACTCCTACATTGTGCATGTTTAATTACACTGTAACCAATCACAAAACAAGACCTTTTTTGACATGTAATATTGATAGCAAATCTATTTTAAAAAGTAATGTCATGAAAGGCAATCATCTTCGTTATTGATAATTTGTGTAACAATTTATTAGACACTAGAAGTGAAAACCTGTTTAATTAGTTTGTTCATTTACAGTTTGTTAAAGGTAGCAAATAAGATACTATTGTTTCATATCTACTTTTCTACAAATCCACTAATATGAAATAAACAGTATAAGTAAAATGTTAATAATAGCCATTTCTTACCAGGAACAATGGAATTGTTTTCACTACTGGACTAATGGTTAGTAACAAAAAAAATACTTTATACATATTATTAATAGCAACTGAATACATAGATGCCGTTACTGCAAAAAGCAGGACTACTGGTATGTAAAATAAAAATTTAATGTACACCCATTACTTTCAGTGTTTAGTAAAAACGTTGTTAATAAATATTACTCAGTACTTATATGTATAATTACACTGCAACAAGTAAAACCTTGAAATGTTACCAAAGTGTTACTTGAAGTGCCATCAAGGTTTAAGGAATAAAGGTTAACGCCTTTTTTCTCTCATACTAACTAAAGCATGCACCTGCAGCAGTATTCATCAATCTGAAGTCTACATCACACTTCTGTGAGTCCTTGTGGACGTTTGCCATCTGGAAATCACCCAGAAACACGCGCGCAAGAATGTGGACAACTTTTGCGCGTTCCCAAAGACAGTGTGCATCTCACCTTTGGGGAAAGGGTTTGGTTGAACCACGTACAGAAACGCGTGGACCATGTGGAAAACAATACCGATGGGACCCGGTTCATAATACGCGTGCGTTTCGTACGTCACCGACGGCACGAAGCCAAAGTCCAGCGTTTCCACGGGCGCTCTGAGCATCGTGTTGCGCGGAGGCGAATCCCGGTGCTCCTCTCGGGCTTCGCTGCTCGTGAGACCCGAGCACATCACCAGCACGAGCCCCACTTTCCACCACATGCCTGTCAGTCCTTTACGCAGGGAGGTTTTGATAAAAAACGGGAGGGAAGGAAAGTGAGATAAAAGTATATTTGTTTGGAATGCTCTCTAGTCCTCGACATCAAAAATACAAATAATAATAAAAAAAAATAACCAGAGATACATAAAAAAATAAAACACAGAATAATGGAAAAGATATATATTCCAGCTGGTGCGTTTATTCCCCGCTTCCTTTTGATGGCTTCATGGTAAACATCCCTCCGGTCTGTAGAGCTCAGGATGAGCTGAGTGTTTGTCTGACCTCTGCGCGCTCCTCTTCTGTCTGCTCTGCAGTGCACGCGCACTGGAGATGGCTTTAGTGAGTCGAGCTGTTTTGCCCCAGGAGTTGATTTTTGTTCAAACGCATAGATTAACAGATTCAGCTTTATAGTGTTTTTGTTAGTTATTATGTGACAAAACCTTTTTTCTTCCCCCAAAAGTAAATTTGTCTGGCTTGACTGATTTTTTGATTGAACTAGAACAAATTCAAATGAATTGCAGCATCATTACAATGAAATGATCACACATTTATTAATCATAATTTATAATCTGATTTAATGTTTACACTTTAGTTTAGGGACTAGTTCTCACTTTTAACTCTGCACTTATTTTGCAAAACCATATTCTACATCACTAATCCTACCCAATACCTAAACTTAACAACTTACTATTAACAAAACAGCAGACTAGGAGTTTATTTAGGCAAAAGTCTGTTTTAAGCAAAATGGTTTGTTAATAGTAAGAATTGGAGCTTAAAATAAAGTGTGACCAGTTTAAATGGATGTTAAACAAACCACATATGCAGTAAATCCTATTAATGTCCATTTATGAAATATGTTATCTTTTTATAATTAAGTACTCCACAAAATATAAAAAATTCTTAAGACTCAACAGTCAAAAAGATACAGTAACATATGACAACTGTGGTCACAACTTTACTAACTAGCAGTCATTGTTTACAGAAATACACAGTAATATTCTCTTTTCACACAGTCAAAGAGTCAAATGAGCAGAAGAGCAGCAAATACAGACTCTGCCAAGACACTAGCTGATGGTCCTCGTCACTGAAATGTGCCAAAGTTTCATTTGGAACGGCTGAAAAGCCTCTGTGCAGCCGTGTGTGCATGGACATGAATACCAACAGAGACGGAGAGAGAGAGAAAGACAGACGTAGAAAGAGACCACACTCTGTATTGTGTCAGACATCATGAGAAAACTCAATGCATGCACGCACGCACGCACGCACATACACACACACATCACAGAAAAGAGAAAAAAAAGACAGCTTTGATCAAGGGTATGATAAAGCATTTTAATATTACATGATCTGTACAAAATAAGGATTAAATTCTTCTGATCTCCATCCATAAACACAAGCGTTACTAATAAACTATAATAGATCTTATCTAAAAAATTTCAAAGGGAAAAAAAAAGAATAAAGAAATATTATTATTTTTTAATATTGCGTATCATACCCTGCATTGAATCTGAAAAAATGTAACTAGTCACATGAATTCTTGGTACTGTAATTATACATGGAAAATTACATATTTTATTTACTATATAGGATGGGGTCGATCTATGTACTGTACCTATTTATACAATTATTTTATATATTCAAATTATAGATTTCAAATGTAAGCTCACGAACTGTTTTTAGATCACAGAGCAAAATTAATAAGCAAATTTGTGACAATGAGTAAATGTTTTGATAATTTAAGCATAAGAGCTACTCTTATTAAAGAAAATGAAGCAAACTAGAAGAAATATAATGAAAACGTGTGAGTGTCTTTTTGAGATATCTAATCCGAATAGTAATAATAATAAGAATATAATTCTCCAGCACTAAACAAATGACAATCACAACAACAAGGTAGAAAAAGAACAAAACTTTAATTAACACAATGCCCTGATTCCTCTCCCCAATTCTGTCTCTGAAACATACAAGGGATCATTCCTCTTCAGTTTCTAGAGGCTGGAGTTAATATGGGTACAAAAACACACCGAAAACAACAAACTGTTATCGACCAATGAGAGAAAACGGCAGTCTGGAAAGAGCGGGATGGCTGGATCTTAATGCATTTCCAAATAAATGGATATGAGTATGAATTAGAATGGTTCAATCAAGCAAAATCACCCTTTTGAGCCATACTGAGCTATATCCAGCACATCTACACTTCAGCTTTATTTCAAGAGCCAAAAGGCGGCTGAACCTACGGGAAAGCACAGGCAATCACACTGAAAAGCACAACAGAACCAAACATCTGCTTAAAATTCTTTCTTTCTTTCAAAAATAAGCAGAAGTATCTTTAACACCAAGTGTTTCAAATGTAAAAACAATGAGAAACACTCGCTGATATCATTTTGAAAGTTAAAGTGAATGCAAAGGTTTTGAAAAATGTGAATCAGAGTTTGCATTAGTTTGACAACGGAGGGTAAACAATTCCTTGGCATAGTTGATATTTTCACGTAATAATCTTCCTAAATGATCATTAAAATCAAACCTTTTTTTTTTTTGAAAAACTGAGCACCTTTTTGACATGATGACTCGAGTGTGAAGTGTCAGACTAAATGCCACCATGATAATGTTACAACGCAAAGCGATTATAGCCACACATTTGTAACACAAGAAATACAAATGCCAAAAGCAGTAAAGAAAATAAATGTTATAAAAAAACATCATTGTCATTACTGAGAGAGAAAACAAAAACTTAAATTCTGACATCCAGCTCTACAAAGAGACATAAGTGATTCACAAAAATGTGGTCTGTTATGCAAATCAAATGTGCAAAACATTACTGTCTATGATGATAACGCACTATACATGATGCATTGTTACTATCATGTGTATTGACTGATAAGTTGGTTATTCTGAAACATTGACTCATTGTTACTAGCTTACATTACTGGATTCTGAAGCTCATTGACCTGTAAAAACCCAAGATATTAGCAAAAGGCTGTAAATTCAGCATTGCTTTGGTCAAGATTCTGACGTTTGGAATGTTGCTAATTGACTATTTAGTATCAATTCATCTGATACTTTACTCTCTGTTCAAACGCTTGCGGGGGACAAACTGACTTCCAAATATTTAATTCCTTCATTTTAGATTCCATGCGAATATCTTGCATTAATCAATGATCCTTTCATTTAGATGCAGCGTTTTAATCAATCCAAAATTCAAAGGCATGTGTTTCACAATGGCCTTTTAAAAGGTCATATCCTCAAATGATGCAAAAAATAAAATAAAATGATAAATTGTAATCGGTAACCCTGTCTTTAAACTGAAATTTAGTCATAGATGAGCAACTGTCTTGAAAACATAAATAACTAAACAAACGTGATATGGGATTTTAGCCTGCTGTCTCAAAGATACAAAAAAACAAAACAATTAGCAAAAGACATCTGTAGTTACATTTCAGTACTGAGCATCAATGAACATGGTTATCTTTCAAACTAAAAGTCTTTGAGGGAATTGGAGAACTGTAGCGTGCAAATAGAGAAAAAACAAACTTAAGCATTTCTGTCATTTGTTTTGGAGCACTGCATTTTACATTTTTGGACTATTTGCATCCTATTTAGTTCCACACATATGTATGAAATCTTCAGAATCTGTGATTTGGGAATGTAATCCATCCCTTTTCTCATTCAAAGCTTCCTAAGGTAAGCACAGCGACCATCAGACCAAGATACACCCCGCCGTCCCCCGCTGATCTCCAACCTCTTGAAAACATCACCCGGTGGATTCCAGATGGGTAAAACTGTGTTTGACCGTCTGTGTTGAAGTCTTAAATAAATTAGGTGCATCACTTGTTAATAAATATCCTGCAGTTTCTCGCTGTCCCAATCCAACGAGCTCAAATGTCAAACAAATCCAGCTAGCAGAGAGGGCGGGCATTCAGTGCAAACCTGGCGTCACTCTCACACACATCAACGTCAGTCGATACGGTTCCCGCAGATAGTAAAGCGATCAATCTCCAGTAAGTCTTTATCAGGCGCCCTGTGTTTAAGTTCGGTATCGTCCTGAATAAGGCTTTTCTCTTCTGATTCATCTGGTGTAGTGAGGAACTGATCTGATTGGCTGGTGGGGAGCTGAGGGGCGGGGCATTCGTCACTTCGGCTGGGCTGAGTGGTGACTGATGCAGACAAGCCCTCCTCCTCTGGCTCACCTTCAGACGGGTGTGAACGCAATCGGTTAGTGAGAATAACACTTTTATAAATATGGAGGACAAATAATGAGAGATTAAATTAATGCATTACATTTCAATGCAATTTTTGTTTCAAAGACATTTGCCATTATTTTTCTACCATATGTAAGACTCTGCTATCTATTATCAGGGTGTGTTGTGTGTGTCACAAGGTGTGTGTGTTACCTGCTGGTTCTCGTGTGTGTTTGGTTCTATGGGCTCTGCTTGACGCTCTGCTGGGAGCTGCAGAGGGAGGGTTCTGGAACAGCTTCTCCTCCATATTGGCCTCTTTCACGTACTTACAGGATTTCCCCAACAACACAATACTGTTCAGCACCTTCAGGGTGATCATACTGAATAAACACACACACACAGGCTTAGTGCAACATTCAGATCATACACACTTCTGTTTACAGATGTTTGGGATCGGTAACATTTTTGACACACGATTGTTCACTAAGAGCAAAAACAGTGATATTGTAAATTAAAAACTGTTTTCTATTGTAATACATGTTAAAATGTATTTTCTACCTATGATGACAAAGTTAAATTTTCAGCAGCCATTACTCTAGTACTAGTAATAAAAGTATTGTTATTTTTATACCAGTTGTGGTGCTTAATGAAGCATGTAAATACAGTGTTTCTTTTGATTATTAAAGCGAGAATAACTTTTTGAACATTATAAATGTCATTACTATTACTGTTCATTAATTTAAAGTATCAGTTTATTTAAAGAAAAATCATAGTGAAAATTTAATGAAAAAAAAATAGATTTTATATATATATATATATATATATATATATATATATATATATATATATAAACTTATAAAAAGTGAGCTCATACCCCAGGCAGAAGAGCACAACACACACAATGGACAGAGATCCCTGGATCTTCACAGAACTGGTCACCACTCGGATCAACTGTAAACCAAATACTACATGAGCATAATACTAATAATGCAATACTACGCCACAGAAAAATGGTGAAAAAGTTTTAAATGAACTCCATAATTCAGTACTACATAGTTCACTGTCTTTGAAACGTGTTTTAGCATTACATTTCGATTCTCTGAATTGCCTTTACACAGACTTTATATTGTACTGTGCGATAGATATACTGTGATTATTATGAAATAAGGAGGCAGGTTACCACTAGTGCAAGAGGAAGAGGAATGAAGCCCATCCTCCTGGACACACTGTCACTGTAGTCTGTGTATGCCTGGAAAACACACACATATCAGCAGCTCATTTATAAAACTGGATGAAATGCTTTTCAAATGAAGTCAATGCAATCAGAACCATGAACAAGAGGAGACAAGCAACTGCTTGAAATTAAAATAGTTTGACAAATTGACGTAAATCTGGCATCCACTTACATTCTTCTGTCTGCTGCTGACCAGATCAAATGCCAAGCTTGCTCTGTATTCACTGTAGACCTACACACACACACACACACACACACACACACACACACACACACACACACACACACACACACAGTTACTGTATAAGTAATGAAGTTAAGATGATTTCAAGCAGGACGTAGCTTTGGAGCTGTTTTGTGCAGTTGAGGTGGTCTTTGGACAGACATTACCATAATTACAAACAACAGATCACATTTGTATTTACTAAAAACGATATAAATAAAACATAACGAAAGTTTTGTGTTGGTGTGGTATTCGCTATTTATCATTTCAAGGGAATATGACAGCGTAGTCTTCATTTCAGACAGTTAACGATGGCATTTTACACATATTTGTATTTTACCCAACAAACCTGTGCATTGATTCTGTATTTATTTATTTATTTTTAATTACAGGTGCATCTAAAAAAAATTTGAATATCATGGAAGAGTTATTTATTTTTTTGTAATTTAATTTAAAAAAGCAAACGTTCTTATATTCTAGATTCATTGCACACACACTGAAATATTTCAAGAGTTTTTTGTTTTAATTCTGATGGTTATGAGTAACAGCTCAGGAAAATAAAAAATTCAGTATTCTAAACAAATTTGAATATTTTCTCAAATATCAATCAAAAAAAGGTTTACAAAACTTGTAAATAGGCGTTTGATGTCACTTTAATAACAAGTGGAGTTTGGTTGAAATGCATTTACTGATAAAAAAAAAAAGCTATTTAATAAACAAAAATCATAAACATTAAGATGTATACTGAATATGGTACAACTGCTAAAAATGATCCCAAAATAAATATAGTGTCCCCCTTTAGAAAAGATGCTGTACGAGAGAGAAAAGTGCATGTGTGTGCTGTGACACTAATCTTCCTGCCTGAACTAAGCAGATCTGTCTCTAATCCCTGCCGGTAACTACACTCCTCTTTCTGTCCTTACAAACATCTCTACCCCTCATCCACAGTGTATTCCGGCTGCTCCACCCCTATCGTGCTCATCTTTTGCTTCTATTGTACCTCTTTTAGACCCATTTTTAAGGACCTTTTAGTTTGTAGTGTCATGAATCATCAGAGATGCACCGATCCGATACGATACAAAGTATCATTATCGGCACCGATACTGCCATATCAGATATCGGTCAAGCAAAACCGATACAGTGAATATACTATTCTGTGTAACTGCCCCACAAAAGGCACAAAAAACATTATAAAGCACCATAAAGTTTTTGTATCAGCTGATACTAAAGAATTTTTGGAATCGGATCGGTTTTGAAAAAAAATGGTATCGGTGCTTCCCTACTTATCGGTTATCTTATGAGTAGAGAGAAGAGGGGCTCTGTACTGGACAGAATCCATGAAACCATCCCAGTGCTGGCTCTGTGTGTGCTGATAGATCTGGGTCAGTGGATCTGTCAGGGTTATCAAAGACACTGGGAGCGGTGCTGATTTTCAGACACCCTCCCAAAGGGAACCTGTCTCTCTTTGTATAGACTTTCTTTCGACTGGAACAGAGTTTTTAGTTTTTCAGACAAGAAGGAACAGTCCAGTATCTGCGTGTGGGGGAGCACTTTGGTTTAAAAAGGACATGCCATAGTTCTCATGTTGTTTTCTTTAGTTTTTATTTTCTAGATCAATGTATGCATACTAGTGTCTTGTCATTTCAATAGCATTAGGTAATGCTTACAAACCTTCCCTTTAAAATAAGCCCTAAATTACTAATGCATTTAAGTGACAGGATTTCATTTTTAGTTCCTCCAATGTTTTTTTTAATCTACTTACAAGTTTTCTCAATATCTTAACAGAATATTATCCCCAAAATTGTAAACTATCCCTTTAATCGCAATTACATTATTTGTGTTTATGGTGATGCATGTTGTATGGATGTGATTTTTGTTATAAAATGTTATATTATTATTTATTTTAGGGATGCACGATAATATCGGCACAACATCGGTATCGGCCGATAAAAGCTTAAAATGACCATCATCGGTATCGGCCGATATGAATATTTCTGCCGATGAGCCAAACCGATATTCTCCAAGTGAAATAATTGACCTGTTTTTCAGGTGTGAATGTCTGTCTACATTTGTAAAATAATACATTTATGGTAGAATCAGTATAGAAGAGATACATGGTTTTCTCTTCAGTAAAATTAAAGTTTAAATATATCAGGCGAAAATGTTTATATATATCGGTATCGGGCAAAATTATTTTGAAAATATCGGCATATCGAATATCGGCCAAAATCCAATATCGTGCATCCCTAATTTATTTGTATTTAATATTACACAAAAAATATTAATTTTATTTAATATTTCACAATATTTTAGTTCTTGCTGAATTGTGCCTGGTACTGGTAGTGTATATGTAACTCCAAATTTTCCACATTTTGGTTGTGCTAGAAATCCTGTTATAATGCATATCATGTTAGCTACTTAAATATCATATTTATGTTACTACTGTTTAAAGAACACTATGGCACTGCCAGTATTTTAGGGCTGGTATACCATGCAACTCACATCTGCCGTGATGTCGTTAAACTTGGTGATGAAGGCATGTTTGACAACGTCCACTGCAATTTCTGAAGCGATCACCATACAAACATCAGGAAACAACACCCATAGATGATCTGTAACCAATAATCAAAGATTAATACACACCTCAATGTCATGTATAGGCACAAACTGAAATGCATCAGCTGTTGACAAAAGATACCTGGGTTCCAGGAGAACTGCTCCATGTTTCTGAGACAGACGATTAGTAAGAGTATGTAGTTTGTAAATCTTTCTTTAATGTCTATAGTGTGAAAACAGGAAAAAGTGACGGTGAGACTGGTGACAAGCTGAGACAGACGTGTTTTCATTTGCTAAATATATATGTACCTACCGCTATTAGACATCTGGAAGAGGTTGTTTTTCTCAAATTTCTTGAATACGCTTCCTTTGATCTCAACAAACTTCACAGAGAAAAACACAGACACTACATCAATACAAACAGAGGTAGCCTATGAAAGCTTCTGTTCTTTCATAATGAAATATAATGTAACATGCAGAGATTAAGGTCAGTTTGAGTGTATTTAATGCTCGCTGTGCTTGTACTCACATTATTAGACATCATGATGGTAAGCAGCGACTTGTTATGTGAATTGAAAGCCACATTCAGTGTGGTGGCCTGAACCATAATCAGAATGGCATGCATAACTGCATTATAAATTAAGGAAAGTTATAACCTCCGACTGATTGTAAAAAGGTCAAAAATTACACAAAACTTGAATTTAAAATAGTATTTTTTTTTAATAGCACTGAGCAGTTTCAATGCCATAGGATAGATTTCACACAGAACTTTGTATTTAATGGGGCATGGCGCTAGTGTGAAGGATACAGACGTAGAGAACAGCCATGAAGAAATGTGGGATGACTCCTATATGAGCTCTCTTCCTCTCTTTCGGTTCAGTGGCAGTCCAGTACAAAGCATCCAGAATATCCTGTCCGAAAGATGAAAACAAGCGATCTGCCACCTAGAGGAGAAAAAGAGAGCGTGTTCATTCTGCTATTGCTACTACAATAGCAACAAATGTGAGTGATGTGATACCCTACCTCCAGCATGTTGTAGATGATGTAGAGTTTTATGACAGACTGACCCCGGATCATGTGGTACATCATGGAATAATCCACATAATGCATCATGAAATAACACAGGATCATAATGACACCCTTCAGAACATCACACACCTGAGCGGGCTGCAAGATACGAGATCCACTGCAAACACACACACATAAGAAGAAGAAAAAACATCATCTGGTTAAACTGGCTCCATAGACATCTGGAATTACTATATTGTGGCTGATTATAATCACAAAGCAGTTCCTCTTTTAGTAAGATCTTCTTCCACGTACAGCCACAGGGTTAGTGATCTTGAGTCACACACTGTTGTGCATCATGCTTCCACAAACATAAAGCAGCAGAACTGTTTTTAACACTGATAAAAATAAGAAATGTTTCCTGTGCAATAAATCTTTAGAAAATTAGACTGCATGGCTTTATATATAAAAAAAAATTAGACATGCATTTTATATATATATATATATATATATATATATATATATATATATATATATATATATATATATATATATATATATATATATATATATATATATATATATAGTATAGACCAAAAGTTTGGAAACATTACTATTTTTAATGTTTTTGAAAGAAGTTTCTTCTGCTCATCAAGCCTGCATTTATTTGATCAAAAATACAGATTTTTTTTTTTTTATATTGTGATATATTATTACAATTTAAAATAATTGTTTTTACATTTATTATACTTTAAATTATCATTTATTTCTGTGATGCAAAGCTGAATTTTTAGGATCATTATCACATGATCCTTTAGAAATTATTCTAATATGATGATTCATTATCAAAGTTGGAAACAGTTCTGCTGCTTAATATTTTTTCAGAACATGTGATACTTTTTTAGGATACTTTGATGAATTAAAAGTAAAAAAAAAAAAAAAAGAAGCTATGTTTTTAAAATATAAATATTTAGTAATAACAATATACACTACTGGTCAGTAATTTGGGGTCAGTAATTTGTTTTCTTTCTTATTTTTTAATAAAATCAATACTTTTATTCAGCAAGGATGTGTTAAATTGCTAAAAAGTGATAGTAAAGAAAATATATTATTAGAATTTTTATTTTATTTTTAATAAATGTAGTTCTTTTGAACCTTTTATTGATCAAATATATTAGACAGCAGAACTGTTTCCAACACTCATAATAAATCAGAATATTAGAATGATTTCTAAATGATCATGTGATCGACTGATGTTACATGTGACACTGAAGGCTGGAGTAATGATGCTGAAAATTCAGCTTTGCATCACAGGAATAAATTATTTTTTAAAGTATATTCAAATAGAAAACTATTATTTTAAGTTGTAATAATATTTCACAATATTACTGTTTTTTCTGTATTTTTGATCAAATAAATGCAGGCTTGATGAGCAGAAGAAACTTCTTTCAAAAACATATATATAATTGTTATTTTAGATTGTATTTTATCAGTATAACTTATTTTTACCATATTTTGCCCTGGCAATCATTTTAGAAAAAATAAATACATACTTAAAAAACCCAAAACTTTTGAAAGGCAGTGTATAATAACACACTATTCTAAAAGTGTTTGTTACTAGATAAATGCACACAGTGTTAGTATTTACACTGGGGTGCTAACTACTTAGTCTTGCTGAAAATAAAATCTACGTTCTTTAGGATCATGTTATGCATGCACTGAACACAATTTACTGATTTTCCATTATCAGATGCATTTTACAAACATCATTTCTCTTCTGATCTCTTGTTAAAAAGTGACCACACTGCCATCCTGTGACCGCTCATGCAAGTACACCCTAAACACTGAAAGAAGAACAGGAGAATTCTGGGAACGATCTCAGATGATTTTAGTAGTCCAGGGTGAAACCAAAGCACAACGGTGTAAAATTAGACAGCTTTGGCAACTGCAGCCTAGTGTGTGTGTGCATGTGAATGTGTGTTTGAACACAGCCGCTGCAATCATATCAGCACGTGTGTGTGTGTGTGTGTGCTTAAAGCAGCTGCTGTAATTATTTTCTGCATACCTGCTCTTTTTGCAGTAGGGGCATATACTAGCCCTGCAGGCAGAAGAATATTCAGTGAACAGCAGCTACAATCATTTTGGACTTAAGTGTGGGTAGGTATTTGTGTGCATAAAAAAAAAAGGTGGATCAGAATTTTATGAAAGTGCTACTTTTGGGAATATCCCTCCATGCATTACCTGAGGCCACAGCAGGGCAGTGTCAGCAGTCGGACCAAGGCTAGCAACACTCTGAGAGGCAGCAGAGTGAACACGTACAGAAACACATCCAGACACAGGAAAAACCCAAACATCATCAGCTGCAGAGAGAGAATAAGAGAGATCATTTATAGTCCTAGATGTGCTAGAACTTACTTCAAACTGGCTCCAGTATTACAAAAAAAGGACCATTAAGTAGTAGATAAAATTTATTTTTTTGTAATACTGTTTGGTGGCAGATCAATCAAACACATCAGCTTTAATGCGCAGTGAAATAAAGGAAGCGGTTCTATTATTTTACTTAGGCGTTGTAGTTTTATTCATTTGCGTTTGGTACCTTACCTTCTCCAGTTCTTTCGGGATACGCAGGCAGGTGTAGACCTTCTCTCTCCGCTCGGTGTATTTAGCCTCATTGTGTTCCAGAAAATATCCTCTAGTCAACTCAGCACTGATAAACCTCACCAGAGAGAGATCTGCACACACACACACACACACACACACACATACACACACATCAATGAACACACACATTAATGCATAGGCCAGCACAATGAAAAGCATTTTACTCATTATTTAGCATTATTTAACTCATTATTTTTTTGCAACCAAAAGTGGGTTTCAGAAGTTTGAGTCCACTTGTGAAATTACTCTTTTAAAAATGAATTAGGATTTTAGAATATAGTTTTACAAAATAAGACGGAAGATTTTTATTCATTAGATAATTCTGATAATTTTGAGTCATTTCCTTTGCATCGTGCCTGTTATAAATTGCAAGTTTTTTTTGTACTCATGCTGTGTTCATTGTAACACTACTTAATTCAGTGTTTGGAATAGGGTTGCAAACATTCCAAAATGATTATGACTTAATATTAATCCTGGAAAGTTTCCAAAATTTCTGGAATGTTGGAATTGTCCATCTTAGTTTTTAATGAAAATAGTCTTTCTTTAACCATCTGCAATAATGGAGAAAGGTTCAAACAAAGCAAACAAAATAATAAAATAAATAAAAAAATAAAATAAACCAAAACAAAAAGCACAGGCTCACTGTTTGTTTATTTAGAGCGCTTTCTTTCAAGTGAAGATAAAGTGCATATGTTTATGAGCCACATCTTTTTATTTTGCATTTAACTTTGTTTAAATTTCAAGTTTAAATTTAAATCCCAGATTTTCCAGATGTGGACATCACTGTCCAAACCTAAGAACTACATTAAGCAATAATCCTCTCACAAATCCACAATACACACGTATTTCTTTCCACTATGTTTACAATACTGCAGCAGTTCTGTGATATGATTAGGAACATTGTTGCCATTGATTTTACAACAGGACAGCTAAGTGACATAAAAGAAGCACAGAAAGTGCTGGACTGCTTTTAGGGCATGTTTATGTTGACCTGAGGCCAAATGTGTTGTGATAAGAGCACGAGAGCGTTCTGAGATAAACAGCACACACTGTGAATGCGTTCTGTGGCCAACACACACAGTACTTACTTTCTGTTTCTAACAGTAATAGAGAAGGTTAAACTTGAGGATGATCACAGTGAATGGGAAAACAAACAGTTTAAGTTTCTTGTATGATAAAATGACTAAATGTATCATCCAATGAACATGAGTCCATGATGATGTCTAAAAGCTTTAGACTCATGGCAAGAAAAAATAACAGAGAGAGGCTCTTGTTTCATACATTATTTCCATTTAAAATTAGGTTGTTTGGATACATTTTTGCTTCCTCAGGAATTGAACCCCTTTTGGCAAAACATATTTACTTGAAGTATCCCTTCAGAGAGTTCAAGTTATTATTTCGGTAATTAAACGAATCATAAAATGATTACGATTTTTAAAAAAAAATGCATCCCGTTATATGCATACACCTGCATATGAATGTTTTATTTTATAAAGACGAATATCAATTTTTATAGTCAATTACAAATGTATGAGATTATATTATATATTATATAACTGTTTGCCACTTTCAGAAAAATGTTAGCCTTAATGAATTGTCAGTCGCTTTGGATAAAAGTAAATGCATAAATGTATTTATTTATTTATTTTTAACTACCAATAACAATGATGAGAGTTTTGTTTTCTAAGCAAACTCGTGTAAACAGATATATGAAAACACACCAGCTTTATTCCCAACAGCTTATTAATAAGAGGTTATATGAGGTTATTATGAATATAAGATTCAGTGTCCTTCCATTTGTTGAAATGATGATGGGGATGATTTCAGGGAAGATGCTGATGCAGCTCAGGTCTTTATTCTCATCTTCACACCTGATTTGATCCTCGTGCTACTAAAGTTAACGTTAGGCTTGTTATTCAAGCGGCTGAAGGGTCACATGAGCCAAACCGTATTCACGGTGCCTTAAATAAACCGATACACGCCGAAGTATCTGATCTTGTTAAAGGTAGCGTTAAATAAGCACTAGTGACTTACTGATGACGCTTCACACAGAATTGATGCAATCACCTTTTTTGGCCTTTTCAAACCCTGTCTTTCGATGTTTATATCAAACACTGCTTACCTTAGATTTTCCTAATGTGTTTATTATGATGCTGTCTATGTAACGTTAGGTTGTAAACAGCGCACAGAGCCGCTGTCTGTCACTCGTAACTTACCTGACACATTGCTCTTTCTCTCTTTGTATTTCGCCTTCCTCTCGTAAAATCCCAGAGTTTCTGTGAGGTCTGATGCGGCTTGTTCCTTCGTCTCTCTGAAGAGTCGTTTCTCCCTCTCTTTATCCTCATTTTCGGTCTCATTTTCGTCCGCAAGGCCAGTCGCTACTGAGTCCGCCATCATCCTCGCAGACACAACATTCATGCGTCACGGCCTACGTCATGGACGCAAACTAAAATTCACGGCCTACGTCACGACGCACGACTACAATTCCCACAATGCAGCTGGTAACTTTCATAAAGAAACAAGGTAACCCTAAACTGTGTTTAAATAATTAATTCTTCTTTTATCAGTTATGGGCTGAATTATTCCATTTATGTAATAAGACACCTGTTTGTTACATAATGCCCACAAAACTAGAAGAGTTTCTAAGTGCATATAAATAATAAATTTTTGCCATTGCTAATAATATCATGTAATCAATAAAATAGCAACTGTTGTCTGATTACGAGTATTTTTAAATGTCAATATAAAACAAAGCGCATACAATAGACGTCGATGGTCCCCAATACTGTTTGGGTACCACTACCAACATTTCTCAAAATATATTATTATGTTTTACATAAAAAAAGTCATGTAAGTTTGGAACAAGGTGAGAATGAAAAAATGACAGGATTTTATGGGGAACTTTCTTCGACCTCAAGAGGGGGCGAAATATTCAGATATGTTTTTATTTATTTATTTATTTAGGTATTAACGTTATATAAATAAATACATAGCTTTGCCACTTTTTAGATTACAAATAATTTACTTTGTGCCCTCGATTATTTTTATTTTTTTTACATTTATTATATTGATATCAATAACAAAACACAGAGTCTGAAGTCATAACCAAACACATTTTATTAATGCAAATGATTGAAACCATACATAAAATACACAACTAACAGCACAGATCTGCATGTGTTTTACAATAGGCATTAAACTTTAGAGCAATAAAGATATCTGCATTAATGCTCACAATGGGAATTTTTTTCATTGAGTTGTTGTAGCGAAACCTACGACAGCGTTTTAGTGCCACGTAAAAAAAATTCTAAGATCACGAGATTGAAGTCATTATATTTTGAAAATAAAGTTGAAATATTACGAGAATAAAGTCAAAATGTTTTGAGAATAAAGTCAAAATATTACGAGAACAAAGTCTAAATGTTTTGAGAATAAAGTCGAAATATTACGAGATTGAAGTCTAAATATTACGAGAATAAAGTTGTAATACTACGATAATAAAGTTGAAATATTACGAGAATAAAGTCAAAATATAACGAGAATAAAGTTGGAATATTACGAGAATAAAATCTAAATGTTTTTAAAGTTGAAATATTAAAAGATTAAAGTCGAAATATTAGGAGAATAAAGTCGAAATGTTAAGAGATTTAGGCCTTTATTCTCGTAGTATTATGACTTTATTCTTGTAATATTTTGATTTTTTTCTCGTAATATTTCGACATTATTCTCTAAACATTTTGACATTATTTTCGAAACATTTCGACTTTATTCTCGTGATATTTCGACTTTATTCTCGTGATATTTCGACTTTATTCTCGAAACATTTTGACATTATTCTCGAAACATTTTAACATTATTCTCGAAACATTTCGACTTTATTCTCGTAATATTTTGACATTATTCTCGTAATATTTCGACTTTATTCACGTAGTATTACGACTTTATTCTAGTGATATTTCGACTTTATTCTCATAATATTTCGACATTATTCTCGTAGTATTTCAACCTTATTCTCGTAATATTTCAATTTTATTCTCATAATATTTCAACTTTATTCTTATAGTATTACGAATTTATTCTCATAATAATTCGACTTTATTCTCGTAATATTTAAATTTTATTCTCGAAACATTTTGACTTTATTTTCGAAATATTACAACTTTAATCTCATAGTCTTAGATTTTTTTTTATTTCAACGTGGCACTAAAACATTGTCGTAGAAACCAAACAGTATGGCACAGAATGAAGCCAAGAGATCCACTGAGTTTTTAAAAAGGCTGAAAAATTCTTTTATGAAATGAACAGATTTTTTTTTTTACCTTAAATGGTTGAAGCTGTATGTCTCAAGTATGGAATACTGTGTTACACCAACATAAACGCAAGCATGCACACACACACAGACACACACCTCTCTCCAGCAATCTCTCCTCTACAGATGAAGATTCCCCCATCCCATCCCTTGACAGCACCGTTGCCATAGCTACCCACTGTCAGATCACATTACTCCAACTGCTGCATCGCCATGGTATCTGCCTTACTGTCCTGGTTGCTAGGGTGCTGGCTGTTCCAGGAGCTGCCGTTTCCAAGTGTCGGTGAGTCGGTGTAGTCATGGAGACCGTCATCATGGAGACCGTTGACGGGGTCGTATTGTTCGTTCTCTAGGCGTGTGATCAAACGCTCGTCCACGTCACCCAACTCCCCTCCCATTAGAGAGGGCTCTCCTACCATCATCACATCCTAGAGAGAGAGGGAGGGAGAGAGAGAGAGAGGGAGGGAGGGAGGGAGATAGAGAGAGAGAGGGAGGGAGGGAGGGAGGGAGGGAGGGAGAGAGAGAATGAGGGAGGGAGGGAGGGAGGGAGAGAGAGAGAGAGGGAGGGAGAGGAGGGGGAGGGGGGAGGGGGGGGAGAGAGAGGGAGGGAGAGGAGGGGGGGAGGGGGGGAGAGAGGGAGAGAGAGAGAGAGAGAGAGAGAGAGAGACGGAGAGAGGGGGGGAGAGAGAGAGAGAGAGAGAGAGAGAGAGAGAGAGAGAGAGAGAGAGAGAGAGAGAGAGAGAGAGAATGGTGGGGGAGTAAAAAGAGAGAGAAAAAAGCCGACAGAAAGCAGAATAATTTATGGCTGTTATTTTTCCAAAAACTAAACTTGTAATATAGCTAATGCAAGCATACAGTAGATAATAATAATATATTTACATATATAAAAAACATGGGTGTACACACAAGCTTTGTTAAATACGCAGTCATACACACACATGCACACAAACTTGTCTCCAGATACTAGCTCTTTGGTCTTCAATTAGATTTTTTTTTTTCAGACAGAGAACACCTAAATAACAACATATGTGCTAATTAATCAAATTTGCATTGCTAAGTAGCTCGTTAAGACAGCACATGCTGCTTGATAACTGTCTGCATGTGTCACTCACCTAGCTAAGCTCCGCCTCCAGCCACCCGCCACCCCTCGTTTCCCCGGCGACACGTTTAGGCTGGGGACCAGAGACGGACAATACTAATTATCATCAAATCAATTACGGCTAATTAGTGTCAATTACAAAAATAATAATAATCAGAGTAGACAAATGACTATATATATTTTTTTAAATACTCTAATATTACAAATTACAATCACACTGGAAACTAATTGTTACTTATTATAAACAGTAAAACAATAAAATTCAGGTATTGACTTGAAATATAATAATACATTGCACAGAAATAGTACAATATGGGAAAATAAGATGCTGCTCTCTCTGTCCCTCCTTCTCTAAACTGCTTTATGGTATTCACACACACACACACACACACACACAGTACAGACGTCCAAACATTCTCCATATATAAATTTTAGTTTATCTCCCTTATATGATCTTTTCAGTGTGGACCAGTGATTATCTGCGAGTATCTGTGTTCAGAATGGAATACTTGCTTACTATGTTCTGAAAACTCTGCAGTATATACTTAATCTTACAAGTTCACATTTTTTATTTGAATTCAGTGAGTTCTGGAGAGTTAAATGTGATCTTAAAAAATATTATTATTATTATTTTGCATTCAGATTCCAATTTTTTCATAAATAAATAATCTTAGCTTTTGGTCATCCAAAAAATCTGTCAATAGAGATTCATAACACTGAAAATTAAAGGTCACATTTAACGCATACATATTACATGTTACATATTTGGTAAAGCTGGTCCAATTTTTGTGCCATTTAAAAATGGTTTGAAATTATTTTATTTCAATACTTAAAGCAGCTGAAAAAAAGAAATAAGTTAAATCAATTAAAAAAAAAAATACTGAAATGATTTGATTAAGTTTTATTTAATTTATTTTATAATTTGCTTTTATATTTTTCATCATTTATTATTTGTAAGCAGTGTTTGGTGTAATGCATCACCAAGTAATTAATACTGTCATTTAATTACTTTTCCCTTGAAAAGTTAAGTAATGGACTACTTACTTTAATTACACTTACTTCAGTGTGCAATATAAATGCATTAAATACTGTAGAGACCACATAACAATTATATTTAACATAAAAATGTAACATTTAATGTTAAAAGGTATATTATTAATTTAACCTCAATCCCTGGACAGTTCAAGAATAATTCATGCAATTTTATATTTCATGTCTATCCTTGTATTCTTCAACAGGTTGAGGTTAATATGGGATTTTGGAAGTAATTAGTTATAAGTAATGCAATGCATTTTAGAGAGCAATTAGTGCAGTAATTTAATTATGTAATTAGATTTAATTTTTATAGTTTTAATTTTAATTATATAACATTTTTTTTTCTTTCAGTGCATGCTGTTTAGATTTTATTGTTGGTGTTTAACAGTGATAATGCCTGTTTGTTGTTTGAAGAGGTTTATTTAAGGTTGAACACACTGCATCATGGGATACAGTACTCCACTGCGCATTTTAATCTGTAGTTTTTAGCTGTGTATCCTGAGAAATTAGCATACTGCTCAAATTATACATTCTACACACTGCAGGAATAGTAGTAGTAGAATGGCAGTGTGGTACAGTAAATACACATTCTGAACATAGCCTCAGGGTAAACTTCTGTGTGTATGAGATGTACCTGTGAAGGAAGGCTGAAGTTATTGGCTGTGCTGCGCTTCTTGCTGTTTCCTGTGTTGCTATTGGACGCGCTACCAGCTGAGTTCCTCCTCCTCCGTCTCTTTGTTGCTGGTTTGGCTGGCTCTGCTGTCAATCAAAAGATAAACACAGCATAATGCAAAATGAATCAACATTGCATTCCATGCATGTTGTAAAATGAGTGAAAACAGAGTGGATTAATAGATGGGAACAAATACAGAGATATCATATATACTGTACTTATAGATATACTGTATATTTTTAAATGCTAATGAACACTGCAAATTAAATCATCAAAAGTGTAGTGGTCATAAGACATTCTTTAGTATTTATGCAGGAGAACAGAAACAATTTGATTTGGCATTTCTAAAGAAAAAAAAAGGATATTTTGAATTTAGCGATAATGCAGTGCTTTGCACATTGAAAACATAGCTTTATATGCAAGAACTGCGAGATCAGTTTAAAATTGACTATGCAAACGGATGCAAAAAAAAAAAAAAAAAGAAGAAGTAGACAAATCACAATACAGTATGCAAATATTGCATCACTGCAGTTGGTTAGATTTTGAATGCAGAATATTCTAGCAGTATCAGTGAGACATTTTTATTGGATTGATGCTGTTCAGGTTGAATAATTTTTTTATTTTTTATTATTAAATATTTAGAGGTATGAGTATGGAAGAAACTTCCAACCTCAGTGTTTGAGGCTCTGCAAAGCAAAAAA